>NC_081138.1:30884159-30911659 GCF_958295425.1 Solea solea
AAGCAATGAATCTGTAACTTTTCAGTAAGAATAAAGAATAAAACCACACATTTCTGCCTTCATGTCATTTAAAAAAATACTTAGATAGTGTCCTTAACTATTTTAATGCCTTATCTTAAACTCAACCTAACCACAAGTAAAATCTTAGCTCTTCACGTCTTTCTGAGGAAAATACGAGGTTCTGCCTCATTAGGACCAGGTTTTGGTCTCGGTTTTATGAGAGAAGAGAAAAAGGTCCTTAAGAGGTAACAAATATACACACACACACACACACCCACACCCACACACCGTGCTTGTTCTTAAGCTGGTCTCGGCTCAGTGGCTGCTCTTACACTGAGGCCTTAATGTATTATCATATATCGGGTGGTCCTTGCCCCCTGGACAAAAGGCTATTTAATACAATTTAATGACATTCCCAAAGATTGGCGGCAGCAGCAGCAGCAGCATAAGCAGCAGCTGAAGCAGCAGCAGCAGCAGCGACAGTGGCAGTGTTGCTGGTGTAGAGAGAGAAAGAGAGAGGAATTTTTATTTTTTAAAAAAAGGAAAAGAAGGAAGAAAGAAAGAGGCTGAGGCCCAGATGAAAATAGCATCTGTGTTTTTCATGGCTCACCCATGCAAACACTGCAGTGTAAAATGTGTGACTTTCCCTCCTCTTCCTCCTCTCTTCTCTTCTCTCTTCTCTCTCTCGCTCTCTCTGTATCTGTGTCGCTGCCTGCTGAGTAAAATCCAGCTGATAAATGAACAGACTCTCAGACAACACCTTCTTTCTATCTGGGCCTATGGTGTCAAATAATACAAGAGAAAAGTCTCTGCTTTTTACTCTAAAGATATTAATAATACCACATTGGAGAGAATGGTTACAAACCTATGTTTCCTGTTGGAACAGTGGGATTAACATATCCTTGATATGTTATAGACTTCAGTAGACGTTGTTGGTGTCAGCCACACTTCAAAAACCCTTAGCTGTCCCTTAAAATAAGGCTAAATAATGACAATAATGGGTTTTGTCTGACATTAATCGATTATTAAATGAATCATTAACTGTTTTCATCATCGACAAATCGGTTTGAGTTTTTTTTTGTCTTTATTGAGACGAGATTTTCTTGTTTCTTTGATCCATGGAACAAAAAAAAATCATTAAAGCTGAATAATCATCGTCATTTTGAGGTTTTTAAAGTACTGATCAATATTTTTCAACATTTTCTGTCATTTTCTGAACCAAACAAGTGCTGAAATGATCGTGAGCTGCAGCATCAGTCTGACTGCAGTGCAACAACGACTTTGGTGCAGGAGAGTGAGCAGTTTGGACAATTTTCTTTAGTTTTCAGTCAGAAACTGAAACTCTTTATGTTAAAAAGCTAACTTCACTTTCCTCGTCCATAACCAAGTTGATTTTTTGACTTTCATAAACACAATGGAGGAATTTCCGCTCCAAACCCCCACAGAACACATATGAAAGTCCTCCTTAAAGGTCCAGGCAGAACCTGGTCTTTACAGTAAAGATATTAATACCACGTAAATAAATAAAAACACTCAATTATTCCACTATTAGCTCTAAAAAAGTCAATCAGCGTCGTCAGATTCCGTCTGTGGCGGCGTTTCTGCTCCCTCTCGTCGTCTGTGCAGTATTCAGATTGCACGCTCACACTCGAGGGATTTGCAGGATGTAATTTGTGCACGGAGTGGACATGATACAGAGGAGGAAGAGCTGCTGGTGCACACGCATGTTTCATTATCACCAACAATGTCGCCCCAATAGCACGTCTTACAATTATAATTACAAGAAGGCAAAGAAAATGTGCTCCTCAAATCACACCTGGACAATGGGATTGACCTTTTTTTAAAAAATATTCATCAGATTTGTCAAATTAAATAGCTTTTGCTTTTAATAACTTTCATTTTAGTACACAAAGTTCAAGGTTTCATGTTTTTTTTGTTATATGAAGTTACACAAATGAAAAAAATCTATGTCAGATTAAGTTCACGGTATTTTAAGAATATGTTTCACTCTTCAACACACTTTTTACCAACAAGAAACATGACTTTTTTAATCGTCTTTTTTAGCTTTGCGGGGACACAGGAGCTGCTGGTCTGCTGCTGCCTCGTGTGGTCACTTTGTGTCACTGAGGATCAACAGCTCCTGTGTTAAAATCACACATGTGACGTTTTCTCTGTGGGGTTTGGTGTGGGAGAGCGAGTGGTTTACAAAGCGAAGGAAGAGGCTGTTTAACAGTGAGCTAAAGCTGTAAATACTTAAGCTGATGTAGGTTTTTACTGGTTAAGCCTTTTGTGAAGTGACTAAAATCTGTTTGTTCTTCCATTGTGTCCCTGCTGGCACCTCATACAAACACTAATATACTTACTATCCCTTTAACTTTACGCCTAAACCAGTGCTTCTCAAAGTTTTTCCTGTGGAAGCTCGCGTGAACCACGGTATTAGACAATATAATGTAATGTAACTACATTTTTATACATATTTATGCTCTTTATTTTTGGACAAAGTTTTTTGACTCTATTTTATTGGCGTTTCTCGGACTCATCGCTCTCTTTATGTTTAAACATCGCCGTGCTTGTGTGTGTGTGAGTGGCACGAGAATACAAAAAAAAAACTGTACTCACTGTGGACTCAGAAGAAAACACAGTGAAAGGTTTGGATGCAATTCACATATAGGTCAATTAAATGCAACAACATCTGCTCTCTTCCTAACATTTGCATATAGCATTCATATGTTAATCATGTCCCTTGTTTTTTTTTTTTTCACATGTGTGTCTTTGCATATGTGTTTATGTGTGTGTGTTTCCTGCACTTCCTCCCCCCCCTCCTCCTCCTCTTCCTCCTCCTCCTCCTCCCAGTCTCTTTGTATCCACCAAACAAAAAGAGATGCAGAAAATTTGGATTCATACTTCCCTTTTAGGAAAAAACACACACACACAGATACGCCCGTCCTATTTTCACTTCCTCTCTCCCTCTCTCTCTCTCTCTCTCTCTCTCTCTCCCTCCCTCTCTCTCTCTGCCTGGTGATTAAAGGGGAGGTTAGACGAGCGCCACGCTTGTTCCGTTGCCGTTGCCCCTGATTCCGACATGAAGCCCCTTTAACGGCGATGGCAGAGCAGAGCGAGGCCCCGGCTCCTCTCCCTCTCTCTCTCTCTCTCTCTCTCTCTCTCTCCCTCCCTCTCTCCCTCTCTCCCCCTCTCTCTCTCTCTCTCTCTCAGTCTGCGAGCGGCTTAGTGCTTTATAAATCAATGATGACACAGATGGACGAGCGATAATCTATTTAGAAATGCCTCACAGCAAATATTGTTGTGCAGATGATTAGACAGACACTTATTTTAACTCCCCAAAAAAAATCCACCTTTTTTTTTTTTTTTTTTTTTAACCCAATCCACCGCCTCAGATTTACGGGTCATAATTTGATAGTTTTTTTGCTCTCATGAAATAAATTTTTGGTCGTACGGAATGGTACAGTGTGTGTGTGTGTGTGCGTGTGTGCGTGCGTGTGTGCGTGTGTGTGTGTGTGTGTGTGTGTGTGTGTGTGGAGTGGGCAGCTTGAGGGACAAAAGACATGAGGAGGTGCCTGGTGTCGGTGCCAAGGCCGTAATAATAAGGCATGTTTCTTTAAAGAAGGGGGCGACAGACCTTTAGCAGAATTATATCTCCAGGGTGTGTGTGTGCGTGCGTGTGTGTGTGTGTGTGTGTGTGTGTGTGTGTGTGCGCGACACAGTCTCAGTGATACAAAGGGGGTTAATGGCAATCCAGGATCTCTGCCCCTTTTCATGGTCGATGGGTCTCAATTTGGCGTGCAGGGGTGGAGAGGAGGAGGAGGAGGAGGAGAAAAGGGGGAAAAGAAGAAGAAGAGGAGGAGGGAGGAGCGCAAAAATGAAGTGGAGGTTGTCAGACGTGGCAGCTGCTCGGAGGCCCTGATAAATATAAGCCCTTATTGATCGGTTGAAAATGAAAGATCCCCGAGTGGCGTGCAGTATTTAGCTTCTTGTCTGCCTCACGTCAGCGGTGGCCTTGCCTTGGAGGGATAGATTTTCAGCTGTGCCTCCGGGCACCGCAGCGAGCCAGCTTTGATTTCATCTTTAACCTTTTTCTGGCTGCGTTCCCTTGACCTCTGCGGCGTCGCTCGCTGAATTTGTTAGATTTTTCATCTCGACATTGACCTCCCCTCCTCTCCCCTCCTCTCCCCTCCTCTCCACCGCTGCTGCCCCGTCTCATCTTTTCCTTCCCGTCCACACGTCACACTGTGTCGTCCACGCTGTCCCACCGTCCTCTCTCCGCCTCCTCTGGTCTATATTTCATTGTCACCTCTGCTTCTCTAATCGTTCTCTTCCGCTCTCTTCTGCTTCCAGGTGTCGTTTCCACGGTGACAGTGCGAGGCCCGTTGATCCTGACAGACAGGTTGGACTCCATTATGCAGTTGGGGTGTTAAGGTAAGCTCACATACTGATCTGAGTGTGGCTGAATGAGGGCTCAAGTCTGCAACATCCTTTTCTCACAGGGGACGGAAGTTCACCAAACTCCATAGAGAAAACCAGCGACTTTGCATCACAGCACACAGGAAGTTGTCGATCGTTCACTTCAGACGTGTCGACTTGTCACTTAAGAGTCTGAAATCCTTCATTCAGACACAAACGTACCAAACAGCAGCTCCTGTGTCCTCACGCGCTCAAATCACTGATTTTCTCTATGGAGTTTGGTGTGGTTTACGAAGTGGCTTCAACAGGAAACTTCAGCTTCCTGTTGTAAAAGCACGTGTAACCGTGAGATAAAGCAGGAAACACAGATTTATAAGTTGACTCTTTCATTAAAGGTGCAGTTTGTGACATTTTAGGAGAGATTGAGTATTCTGGAAACATTCTTCTGTTTCTGGAGCAGTGTGACCCTGCATGAGCTATTAGAAGTCACACATGTCACATACTGGAGCTTTAAAGTGTCTCCACTGGCAGCCATGTTTTCATTCAGGGCCCCACACTTCACATTTTTCCCTTAAACCCTGTACGGTATTTGCTTCTCACACTGTCAGGATGGCAGAACACACACACACACACACGCACGCACACACACACACACACACACGCACACACGCGCGGCTGCTTCACACAAACGCTCACACACTCCAACTGTTCGTCATTCACTCACCATTTAGTCTTATCCCCAAAGGCACTCCGACTTAAACCAAAACACACACACACACACAGCTACAGTACACCACTCGCTATGTGCACACACACACGCACACACACACACACACACACACACACACACACACAGCTACAGTACACCGCTCGCTATGTGCACACACACACACACACACACACACACAGAAGTTGTAACAATCTGGATTGTGATAATCTATGATAATCATCCACCACATGCCACCTAAAAACGCACATGGGTGGCGTTCCACACCCACACTGGCACGCCGCTTCCACGCGTCTCACTGTCGCTCCCCTGCTTCTCCTCCAATGTCACTACCTCCAGCGTCAATGTCACCACTTTGTTCCTTATTTCCTCCTTTTTATATATTTTTTTTATGTACGAGACGAGTGAAGACGAGAGGAGAGGAGACGAGAGGAGGCTCGCGCTGTTGTAGCGCTGCGGCGTGTGTGTGTGTGTGTGTGTGTGTGTGGGGGGGGTGAAACGGGGTGGAGAGGGAAATAGGAACGAAGGAATCGGGAACAATTTATGTTTGGCATTAGTGTAATTGAATCTCACTCGTATATCAAAGACAGAAAGAAGGAAAGAAAGAAAGTTGCGAGGTGTGGGTGATATAAACGCAAGCTAGGGATCCATGAAAACACAGATCTGTCCCCGTACGCTTGCCCCCCCCCCCCCTTTTTTCCTCGTCTTCTGAACAATGTCTCCCATCTCTCTTTTTTTTATTCTCCTCTCCTCTCTTCTCCTCTCTCCTCCCTCCCTCCCTCCCTCCCTCTCTCTCTCTCCCCTCCTTTAGCGAGATGGATGATAAATTCCCAGCCAGAGAGCCAGCAACAGCTGTTGGCAGACAGGCCTGATATGAGAATAGCAGCATAGGATGAGCAGGCATTAAAAATTAATATGCTATTTAGCCTAGGTGTATTTTAGGTATTTGACATTTTCATGTCCGGGACAGACAAAATTTATTCATAGTACAGAAAAAAAATAATAAAATAAAAATAGGTGGGAGAGAGGAATACGTGTAGGGAGGAGGAGGAGGGCGTGGGAGGGGGGGTGGCGGCATGGAGGGTGGGGTTGCTGGGATACAAAACATGTGACTTACTGTGCCACAAAATGCTCGGTGTTTATCATGAATGGCTGCGGAAGTAACGGGAACGTGAAGTCGTAAAAAACCCTGCACCAAACCCCATTGAGAAAATCAGCGATTTTACCTCACAGACACACAGGAGCTGCCGGTCTCACTGCTGCCCCGTGTGGTGAGTTTGTGTCACTCGGGTGAATCAGAATGAAGGATTTCAAACCCAGAAGTATGAATAACTAAGTTTGAATGAAATGATGGCCGCAACAGTGGATCAACAACGCCCGTGTGCTGTGATGTAAAATCACTGATTTTCTCCATGGACTTTGGTGCGGCAGAGCTAAACGTATGTTTCCTGTTGGAACAGCAAGATTAACATGGTTTTAATATATTATAGACTTAAGTAGGCAGAGGTGGTGTTGACTGTGTGTCAGCCACGCTTCAAAAAACCCTTAAATGTCACTTAAAATAAGGCTAAAAGGGGGGAATTTTGAGATTTTTACACTCAATCTTATTTTGAATCTGGATTATATGCCACTGGGATACCGTCAAATACACAGGAGTGGATCAACGATGACTCCTCATGTAAAAACACTTAATTTTCTCTGGACTTTGGTGCAGGAGAGTGAGCAGTTTGAGTGAATTATGATGGAGATGGAGACATTTCCGCTCCAAAATACCCCCACGAAACTGATACTGAGCCCCACATCTGCAGGGCTGTAGGTCCATGCCAGGCCATGTCTTTATCACTCCCTCTCTCTCTCTCCCTTTCTCTCTCTCTCTCTGTCTGTCTGTCTCTGCCTCTCTCGGCCTCCTTGGTGATTAATGGCTAATGCTGCTCTGGTACATCTCTATATCCTTCCTCATCCCTCCCTCGCTAATCGTTGTGAAATCTTAGACGTGGCCTGGATTTGGCCTCATAGAAAAAAAGAAGAAGGAGCGATTGAATTGGATTGCAAATTTCCATCCGCCCACAACATTCGTAATTTCACGTTTGAATTTCTTTTTTTCTCCAACATATTTTTCACACCTTTACTTTTCTCTTTTTCTTTTTTTAAACAACAGAAAGATTCAGGTCACGCTCGCTCTTTATAATAATATAATATCTGCTGTACGATACAACTCCATTACTGTTTATGACACTTCAAGAAAACACTTCGCTACAAATAACCGTCTGTGTCACGTCGAGTCAGAGAGGAGGAATTTAAATGTCTCTCACCTGAAAAGTGATTATTACTTCAAACGTAACTGACATGATGATACGGGAACATAGGAAGTGTAAAAATATCACGATAAATCACACAAAATGTTATCAGTGGTTAATGAAGAATTTAATCCAGAGTGATTTCCATGTCTTCCTGACGCCTGAATTAAAAAGAAAAGACAATCATTCAAATTTTATTGTAAGAAAACAAACCTGTGAAGTGCATGTCATCATGCAAGTACAATGAAATTAAAGTCTTATGACCCATGAAAGCATGAAAGCATGAAAGACAGGAAAAAGACCAGAAAACGGACGTTTGCTCAGCGGTAACTCTGCCACACCAAAGCCCATGGAGAAAACCAGCGTTTTTAGCTCATAGAGACACAGGAGCTGCTGGTCTTCTGCTGCCCCGTGTGGTGATGTTGTGTCACTGAGGGTGAATAGGAATGAAAGATTTAAAATGTCAAAGTTACGAAATAACACATTTGAACTTTTAATGGACACCGTGGTGGATCAACAGCTCGTGTGTGCTGTGATTTAAAATCGCTGGTTTTCTCTATGGACTTTGGTGTGGGAGAGAGAGCGCTTGGTTTACAGCACCCAGCAGCACAAACCACAGTTTTCTGTTAAAAAAAAAAAGCTTCCTAATAATGAGATAAAGGTGCAAACATATGTTTAAGATATTTTAGGATGTGTTAGTACCACACTTAAAAAAAACAACTAATCTATCACTTATCTAAGCGAAAAAGAGTGGGTTTTCACACTCAAATGTAGTTTGATATCTTCACATTATAACACTTGTGATGTTAAAATCATATTAAATTGAAGGATTAGTCAAATTCTCTGTAAAGTGTCCATGAAGATGTATCAGTGTTATTAATAAAATAAGAGTGAATAAACGGAGTAAAATGGGGCTGAAAGTTACTAAAAAAGAATCTAATTGTCTTTGTTAGCAATTAGCCAATTTCCAGCTCCTTCCTGTTGCACCTTTCCCGTGTTTTTCACCTCGCTGTCTGCTCATTATTTTTATATCTTCACTTTTCTTCCACTTTCACCCTCTCTCTCTCTCCCACTGCTGCTGCCACTCAGCTCAAACTCGCCGTGCCGCCACCGTGCCGCCGCCGTGCCGCGCGGCGCTGTACATACACCGACTTGTTATTACCTTGGGGAACGTTTAGCAGCTCCCCGTTTAACACCATAACCTCCGTCGCTACGTCAGCAGCGGCGGCGCAGAGGAAAAGAACCTGCGAGGCGGAAACTGGAGACGGCGGCGAGCGCTAAAGCGAGTGATCACGACGATAAAAAAAAAAAGAAGACACTAGAGAGAGAAAGAGAGAGAGGATGTGACAAGACTGCTTGATTTCCACCTGGTGGATGATCAGTGAGGGATATTTTCCTCTTTAAGGAAACGTCTCACTACAAAGTCAACAGATATCAAAGCACAGAGACAAGAGCAGGATATGAAAGAAACTCTTAACTCTACAACTGCTGTCTCTGTCCCATTGATTTCACCTTAACTAGTGTTAAGTGAAAGTATTTAAGAAACAATGGATCCACTTGACTTGTGTCTCTCTAATAAAGCCAGCTGCTGGTTTTACTAGTGTTTTCATTATCCTTTAATTATGTGATCAGATATCGTCATTCAACACAGTCAAATGAGTTATTAGAGTTAAGAGGGTTTTTTTCCCCTCACTCTCAGTTTCTTCTCTGTTGTGTACGTTTTCACTGTTTCGCAGTCGCCGGACGTTAGAATCTATTCCTGAATCATTTCCTGAGACGAAGACGACTTCTTCTTCTTCTTCTTCTTCTTCTTCTTCTTCTACTCCATTTTCAGTGTATAGCATATATACATTAGAGCTTTTAGAGTCATTTGTTTTGTATGAAGACGTTTCTTGAGAGAATCGCACAGGGAAAGTTTCTATTTCAGCAAACTGTCACTCTGTAGGATCTGAGGACATTAATGTGTCATGTCTCATAGACCTGGTTCAGATCCGATCACCGAAAACCACATTCAGACGTGGTTTGAGGACAAAACGAGGCACAATATTTGTTTTTCGGTTTAAAACATAATTTCATGTCACAGCGACCTGAGTAGAGCCTCATGAAAGATTTTCTTTTTTTAATTCACTTTTAATTTGGTAAAGCCTGGAAAAGTAGCTGCATCCAGGAAGCATTTTAGGTGAAACAGTCGGACTAAAACGCGATCACCGAAGATGTCACACCGTACATCCGTCATTGCAGGTTGATGACAGCAACGTTAAACACGTACGTAACTGTCGAAAAAGCTGCATAAATTCCCAAATTCCGATCAGTATTGTTATCAGACATGTTGCCACAGACATGACCGTCCTCTCACAACAACAGGAAACGTCAAATCTGTGCGACCAAACGCAGAAAACACCACTTTTCTAAAAGTGACTCCAATCTGAACGGACTGATCACATGATCTGTGTCTACACAGACATGAAAGACTCTAAAGATCTGAGTGGTGACGTGAACGCAGTCCTCGCGCTTTTCAAAAGGTGCAGGAGACGCAACATGACATGAGACACGGGAAGTCCAAATCCAGTCATGTCCGTGTCCATCAGTGTGCTGAGATGAGAGGGAGAGAGACACTGACGGCAGCTCAGGGACGAGACAACGAGCGACTGTTAGATGATTACGAAAAGAAAAGACACACACACACACACACAGAGACACACACAGAGACACACGTATCCCTGCGTCCCGCTCCGTCCCATCGTCCTCTCAGGATATCAAGTTGTAATTGATATATGGGCTCGTCTGTCTCTCTGCTCCTCCCTCCCTCACTCACTCACTCACTCACGTCTTTGTATTTGTTGCCTCTTTAGGACCTTTTTATTTTTTCTCCCTGTCATAAACACTGACCTTGTCAGGACCACTAGTCGTCCTCATGGAGACCAAAACCTGGTCCCCTAATGAGGCAGAACCTGATTTCCTGAGGAACTTGAGGTGTTAAGTTTTGGTGATGGTTTAGGTTAGTTTCGGTCTGTTCAGACGAGTCCTGAGAAGAATAGATGTTCAAACGTGTGTTTGGGAGAACTCCAGGAAGTGAATGTACGTCAAAGTAACGTCCTCCAAAGTCATGGAAAGTACATTTTGTGTGTTCCAGATATTACTTTTATGTTGTGGGGACATACATCTGTGTTCACACTCACATTATGGAGACTTGTCTTCCTTATGGGGACAAAACTCATGTCTCCATAATGTAAATGATGGTATTTTCAGGTGAAGAGTCTCCAGGAAATGAACGTACGTCCATCTGGTGTCCTCTGAAGTCCTGGAAACCAGACTGTGTGTGTGTGTGTGTTAATGTGGGCTTATCTAGATTTGTAGATTCTCTCTAACGGTGACTTCCCTGAGCGGGACGGACAGAGATGGATGAGCAGGAGACAAAAAAGGAAAAGAAAAACGTCCATCAATTCTCTAAAGGCCTAATGTGTTATCAAAGTAACTTCCAGCATATTAGCAACAAGACGCCCCAACCCCCTCATATCCTCTGTCACCCCCTCGTCACCCCTCCTCACCCCTCCTCCCCCTCCTTTGTGGCCGTTTGCTGGCTGGCTCGCTCGCTTCCTGAATTAAAGCGCCCGGCTTCCTGTTCTTTTATATGCACGGCCACATCTGGGGCGCCCGCTCGCCGGGCCCCGCCGCTTAATAACAATCACCTTCCCTTTCACTCGGCCCTGATTGTTTCTAATTCGCCCTGACAGATAGTAGCTGACAAGCCGCCCGCACCTCCCTCCCTGCGTGACCCGGGCTCACTCAGCACACTTATAAGGCCTGTCATTTTTAATATTTGATTTTCACTCCGGCGCGGGAGAAAGAGAGAGAGAGAAAAAAAGTTATGTGTTTTAGAGCTGCTGCTACCGGTCGCCATACGCACCACCTCCCTCCCTCCCTCCTCCTCCTCCTCCTCCTCTTCCTCCTCCTTCTTCTCCAGTTATACGATGAAATCTGTATTTAACTGAAACCGCGTCGGACGGACAGTGCTCCCCGTCTCCCTCCATCCTCTCTCATTAATCGTCCTCCTCTCTTTATCTCCTCGCCGCCGTCATCACTTCCAACTTTTCCCGTCTTTCTGTCTCTTTCACTCAATCGCTCACTCTCACTCTCTCTCTCCGCTCTTCCTCTCCTCTCGTTAGTTCTTTCTCTGTCTTTTTTCAAGGCTGAGAATGTAGTGGGATCCACATGTAAGCCACTCTCTAACCCTGTGCAGCCACATTTATCCGGCCGTGTATAGGACAAAGCCGTGTGGTTAAGAACAGGGCTCTGCATGTGTGTGTGTGTGTGTGTGTGTGTATTGACAAATACCCGGCGTCCACATCCATCCATCCGTCACACACACACACACACACACACACACACACACAGAGGCTCCAAGCCCTTTATTTGCTTTCCATTGATTCCCATTATAGGTATATGGAGCCATGTAAAAATGCATATCAGGTAGACTGATCATTAAATGAGAGGATGGATTCATCGACAGCTTGATGGATGACATTTTGCCGAGCGATCCCTGTAGACCTTCAATAAAAACACAATTTGGAGCTTAAGACAAAGGGAAAGAAGGAGAGGGAGAGAGAGAGAGAGAGAGAGAGAGAGAGAGAGGCACCTAAGATGGAGGAAGGCAGACACACAGAGAGAGAGTAATGATTAGAAGATGGATTTACAAAAGGTTATTTTTCATAAATTGTCCACAGTCTTTTTCAGCTCATGTTCCCACATTGTCTTTTGTTCTCTCAGAGCTGTTTGTCTGACAGAATCTAATCTGGCCCGGATTCAAGCCACCGTTTAGGGCCAGTTCACAACACCTCGTTACACCGTCGCTGTCAGACAACGTTTTATTAACAGGAAGTTTGTGCGGCTTTTGTAAACCTGCACCAAACCCCATAGAGAAAAGCAGCGTTTTTTCTAAACTCCCTGGCACACAGGAGTTGTTGATCCGCCGCTGCCCTCATCGGTGAGTTCAAACGCATCACTCATTCATCGCGTGTCGTTCTGTGACTTCAGTGTTTGGAATAATGTCGTTCACTTTTAAATAAGTGGCTCACACTTTCCCAAACAAGGCGGCCGTAGACCAGCAGCTCCTGTGACGACGTGGGCTAAAAACGCTGATGTTCTTCATGGAGTTTGGTTTGGTGAGAGCGAGTTGTCACTAAACTTTAGTTTCCTTTTGAAAACAGCTGTGTAACGACGACATGAAGTGATGAATGTTCTTTCAGACCTCGTAGACTTGTAGGTGTAGATTTTATGAGGTGAGAACAAGCATCTGTGTCGTAGGATCATAAAATATGAAATTAATTATATATATATATATATATAACTTTAAATAAAGTTTTATTGTAAGAAATGGACTATAATGATAATAGGACTCATGAGTGACAGGCTGATCAGCCAGTCAGGGGCTCACACAGAGGGGGGCGGGGCCTGTAGCTCAGACCTCCATGTGTGCTTCAGCTTCAGTTTCAGGACTGTGGCTGTGGTGAAATGTCACTGTGATTTTCCTTCTTTTCCCAAACGTTAAACCCAGAGCTGAAACATAAACATGAGAAAGATAAATTAAACACATGTATTTAATTTGACTGATACACTCTCTGAACTCAACACTGTAAATTATTCCCAGGAATTCACAGACTCTAAGTGTGAGTTTCACAATAAACTGCATCGTTATCATTTCAACAGGATTTCACTGTGATAATTTACACAATTAAAACGCAATGTTTTTATTTTGAAATGACTGCAGGTGTGGCTCCTACAGGAAGTTTTATTTTTACTTTTGTATACATGACTTTTACAGGAAATACTGTACATATGTGTATATATACATATATACTTCATAACTAACTGTGAAGTTACTGAAGTACATGACACAGTAATTACGTGTTAAAGTTAATGTTAATGTAATTATTAGCCTGTAATTAACAGTGAAATGTCTTACACTGGACAAGTAACACACATTGTCATTTTATATGTAGCTGTTTTCATGTCAGAGTCATTGTACATTCAAGTCGTTTTATATTTATAAAATATCATCAAATCACTAAATCATCCAACAACTCTGCAAACACTTTTTTTCCCCTCCCCTGTGCAATCAGCCTCACACACACACACACACACACACACACACAAACCCACCCATCAAGACACACTTCCATTTTGGGACAGCGAGGTGCCTGGGGCGCACCCACCGCCATTCTCCGTCTTCACCCGACAACAAAAACACAACTAATTGGAGAACGACTGCATGTTTTCACTAAAGGCACAATTTAATTACATCTGAGCTGGGAATGAGTATTTTGGGAATGTTTCTATGTTCATTCAAACAAACGGAGCGAATGAAAAGCAATATTTGTTTTTGCTTTGATTAGGAAACACACACACACACACACACTCACTTCATCCACGTCCGCCCTACACATTAATGAACTTTTGCTCCTGGCTTCATGACTCTGACATCCCATAATATTTATTTAGTTATTTATTTAGTCATTCTGTTAGTCAGTTCATCATTTGGTTGATCACTGGTTGGTTTGTTGGTGAGTCAGTTGTTTGATTACTGAGTGAGTGGTTGGTGAGTTTGTTTGTTGGTGAGTCAGTGTTCTGGTTAGTCAATGAGTTGGTTGGTGAGTTAGTTAGTTGGTTGGTAGGTGGGATGGTAAGCCATTTCGTGAATGTTGGTTGAATGTTAGTTCAACCAACAACAGTTAATTGGTTGGCCGGTGTGTTAGTGGTTTGGTTAGTGAGAGTCTGTTGGTTGGTTGGTTAGTTAGTCAGTTTGTGAGTTGGTTGGTCACTGGTTGTTTTGTTGGTGGGTCAGTTTTTTAATTACTTAGTGAGTTGGTCGGTGAGTTAATTAGTTGGCCGGTGTGTTAGTTGTTTGGTTAGTGAGAGAGTTGGTTGGTTGATTAGCCAATTTGTCAGTTTGTGAGTTGGTTGGTGAGTTAATTGTTAGGTTGGTTGGTTGGTCCATTTTTTTTTGCAGAGTTGGTTAGTTGATAGGTACAAATGCAGTTTAATAACATAGTTCTAAGACATATTATGAAACTAATGTAAAGCACAAAGAGCTTGTAGCTGTTGCTAACTATAATTCTATGTTAGTGTACAGCAGCCAGTGTCAGCTGATACTGATATTTTGCCAATTATATTGTGTATATGTAGAAAATACTGCATGTAATTGCACTACAGTTGGTCAATAACTGGTTACTGAGGTTATTTTGTATTGCGTTGCATTTTTATCATTAAACAGTTGTGTTTTATCAGCTGCAGAGAAAGGGCCAAATATCCTGTATGCACCAACAACAGTGGCATCAATTATCGTCCTTATATCGGTCGACCTGTAGGTTCAGAGACGTCCGTCACATATTCATCAAATGTGGAATCTGTGAATAATGTAAAAATGTATTGTTTTTTTTCCAAGGTTGCATTAATAAACATGAATGAATTTATTTGTCCTCACCAAAGCATGATTAATGCACATTAATGCCTGGATGTAGCTCAGTCTGCGCTGCATCATCAAGCACATATCAGTGCCTGCATCCCGCTTCCCCCCCGCGCTGTCACTCCCACACACACACACACACACTCACTGACACAAAAAAACAGACCTATCAACATTAAATATTTATGGCATAATTTTAATGGTTTGTAAAGAAAATAACAAGTTATTAATCCTCTGATTAACAACTGATTAACCTTTTTTTATTAAACACGTGATCCGTGCATCGCCGACTCCGCACACGTCGACTGACTGCGCTGCAGAATAATTATTTCTGTGTCTTTTCTAATTGCGAAAATCGCCCGGCTGAACTATACTTGTGTGTTTATGAGTCTTCTGTTTTATTTATTTGATTTTCCTTGCCTTGGCTCCCACAGACGCACAACTCACACTTGTTCAAACAACACGAGATTGTACAGTATGTCGTCGTCGTCGTCGTTGGAGGATCAGCGGGGAAAAGGAGGGAAAATAAAACACACAAACACAACCTAACTGGCACATTCTTTTCACACTGAGGCGGGAACAAGAGCTGCGGCCCTAAATTTAGCAGCAAATCTTATTTTTTCTTTAAAAACAATGGGGGTTTAATTCACATATCCGTTTATTCTGCCGTCACTGGTACGAGCTGGGAAAGTGCAGTGAAAACACGCCGCTAAAGGACAAAACATCCCCCAACCCTGCGTTCATCTCAAAGCTATTGTCTGTATTTTTAGTTCTTGTCAACTGAAAGACAATTATGTTTTTTTTTTTACTGACTGGAGATTTAGAGAAGACAATCTTCACTGTCTGTCGTTTGACTTTCCTGCAAACAAATGTAAAAAACACTCATTATCAGTGTTTTTAAAACAGGATACATTCATTTATATTATATTATTATTTGGTAACTCTGGCGTTTAAACAATAGTTTTACTGTCGCTTCACGAAACACGACGATTCTTTCCTGTTTCACGACAGCTGCGGAACGACCTAAACAAAAGATATAAAAATAGCTGCTTTATTTCTTAAAATAACGACTGTAATCTCATTTTATTAAGCTTTGTGGTAAAAGATTTACACAGGAAGTTGTTAAAAAAAGCCAAAGTTGGTGGCTCTTTTGAAAGATTGAAGATTTTTGAAAGGTTTAGGAACATATTCTTTAATTCTGCTTTATCTCACCTTTATACAGCATTTATTCACTTTCATAAATGACTATATGGACGTTATTTTTATGGTTGGTGGGAATCTCTCAGAACAAAATCAGAGGTTAATGATAACACGATAACACAAACTTAAGGGGTAGTTTATGTGTGAAGTGTGATGTACAGACCTCTGCACCTTCATGGTGATTTATCTCATTATTTGATGGCCTTTTCCTGCTGAAAAACCAAAGTTTGTAAACCACTCACTCTCACACACCAAACCCCATAAAGAAAATCAGTGATTTTAGCTTGCGGGGGACAAAGGAGCTGCTGGTCTGCTGCTGCTGCCTCGTGTGGTCACTTTGTGTCACTGAGGTCAATCTAAAGAAAGGATTCCAAATGCCAAAGTCACAAAATAATACATTTGCACTTACTCATGGAGGCAGCAGTGGATCAACAACTCCTGTGTGCTGTGATGTAAAATCACAGATTTTCTCTGTGGACTTCGTCGTGAGGGGGTTACGCGGTTTACAAAGCATCACAAACCACAGTTTCCTGTTTAAAATAAAAAGGCTGTCTAACCGTGAAATAGAGCTACAAACATCACTTTAGGAAATTTAATTTGATATCAACACAATAGAGCAGTTAGGTGATGTCAGGAGCACATTAAATCCAAGAATGAAGTGAATAAATCCACAAAAAAGGTCTGAAAGTGCCTGAAATTACAATCACAGTGTAAGTGAAGTGCAGTCACTGTATGTTGTGACAATAGTGTCAACGTTAAAAAGCTTAAGATATCGACGTCAGTGTCGCACGACGCTACGAAACCAGGCCTCAAAACAACTGAATTATCTCATCTCACATTGACATTAGTATTCTACATAATATACCTTTAAGCCATACATTTGTGTGTTGTGTGTGTGTGTGTGTTTAATGATTTACTTTAACACTCTTAAAGAACACACACACACACACTCTCTCTGTCTTTCCATTTCCTATTCTTTCTCTTCTCGTCTCTTTCAACTCGTGCCATCCTGGGAATCCACACAAAGCAAAGCAGCGAGTTACACACACATGAACTGGAAAAGAAAAGAAAGAGAAAAGAAAGAGAAAAAAGTACATGTGAAGTTGCTTTTAGTGCTTTTTGCCCTAATTACACATCATTTTATCACTGTCAGAAAGTGTAATGTTGCCCTGGATGCTGATCCTGTTAAAGTTCAGCCCTCTTTTATTCCTCCTAAGACCTGGATTCATCTCATCTATTCCCCGTGGCACTTTACTCCATCTTCACATTCCCTCTCTCTCTCTCTCTCTCTCTCTTTTCTTTTTTTCTCTTCTTTCTTTCTGAAGACATCATTTTTTATGCTATCATCAAAATGAATTAGTCTGATCCCAAAATATGAAGAAGGACATATGGTTTGGCCCAGTTTTTTCTGAGTGCTGGGTTCACTTTTTGGTCACGGTGCGTGTGTGTGCGTGTGTGTGCGTGCAGGTATTCCTCATGTTGTGGGGACCTACATCTCATGTTGGGGACAAAAGTCAAGTCCTCATGACATAGATGAGTTCATTTTGAGGTGAAGACATATTGTGTGGTTAAGTTAAGTTAAAGTTTAAGGTTAAATGTCCTCTGCTGTCATG
This sequence comes from Solea solea, assembly GCF_958295425.1. NCBI lineage: Eukaryota > Metazoa > Chordata > Actinopteri > Pleuronectiformes > Soleidae > Solea > Solea solea. The sequence continues at coordinate 30,901,878 of NC_081138.1, forward strand.
GAAACCAAACAAGCCGAATAACAACAATCAACAAAACGACAAAAACCTCCAAACCTTATGCACTGCACCTTTAACCATTAACTAATTATAGTTAAGGGTTAATGGTTTGGTTAAATGAATGGAGACCAAAAGCTGGTCCTAATGAGGCAGAAGTGGTTAAGTTTAGGACTCAGATTTTGATGATTTTGATGATTTACCAGTTATTTTGATAAAAAATGTGTGTGTTTTTTAAGTTTTTAAGATTCTGCAAGCAATCGATGAATTGAAATAAAATAAATAAATGACAGATTAATCGACACATGGACTTTATCTAGATTATTAAATGAAAAATAACCCTTATTGGAAATGGAACTACAAAAACGGTCATGAAACGTCATCAGAGGGATTATAATTGTTAGTTAGAGGCCTAATCTGGTCATGGTTCAGATTAAGGATATGGCTTTGGTCAGACTGGAGGTCAATGTCACTCCTTAAAGTGTAGAGGGATTTAATATCAGCGCTCACACAGAGGTAAACTGCAGTAATTACAAAAGCAGCAAAAAGGTATTATTTTTTTTTCTGCTAATTCCACTTTTCCAATCACTTCTTTTAATCTGTCTGCTTCTGAACTGCACACACACACACACACGCGGACACACACGGACACACTGACACACACGGACACACACGGACACACACACGCATGTACAGAGCGACAGGTACATGAGCCTTAAGCTTCTTAAGGACTCGTTGCTGCGCAGACACAACAGAGAGAGAGACAGAGAGAGAGAGACAGAGAGAGGTTTAGACATGGTGCGGGCCTTCTTTAATTACTGGGGGATTGGTAAGTAGGTGTGGCCGTGCTTTCACCGGGTCAGTGGCAGCCTATGGGATTAAACTGCACAGACTATAGCTTCAAATCAAGGTGAAGTGATGGAGAATTCAGCAACAGGAGAGAGAGAGAGAGAGAGAGAGAGAGAGTTTACAGAGTGAAACGTACGACTAACTTCACTGTTCACTTTTATAATTCAACAAGGAACAAGGTCTTTAAGAGAGCATTTTTAATCCACTGGATCCTGAAGAACTTTCTGGATCTCTATATTTAATTCAATGCAATTATAAAACCTTTACAGTATTATAGAGAGCAGAGAAACAACAAGCATCAGTGGAGAGAAAACAACTCATTTTTAACAGGAAGAAATCTCACAGAAATGTGCCAAGACAGGTTGTGGTGAAAGGAAAAATGGTGGACAGAGGAGAGGGGGAGGGGTGTATAGAACTTTACCTGCTTGTAGCTTTTAACATCTTACATAATCATGACGAATTCATCCTGAGATAAACACACATGGGACTCAACCTGGTTACATTAAAATTGCCTGCCAAATCTGTAATCTGGATTAGATCTGGATGGAAATTATTCTGATGGTAGAGCGTACAATCCTGTGCACACATATCAAAATTTGTCCAAATCTGACGTTTGTCTTTTGACAGAGACGTTCTATGAGCGATTGGGAGTTCTTGTGACGTCATCAGCTCACGTACCACTGGTGGTACACATACCGCAGTTTGGGAACCGTGGACCTGGGCTAATCGTGACCCAAGTCACTACATAAATCATGACAAGTGCAAAGTTTCCAATGGTTATTTTAATTATATAGAAACAAATCTTAACACAAAGATTCAGAAAATTGTACAAATTTGTTTGGGGGCGGACCCAAAACATTCTCCTATGTCCCATCTGTGGGTCCTGACCCAGTCTTTGAGAATCACAGGTGAACACAAAAACGTACAGTGAGTTAAATTAAAGAGCCAAGCTAATGTTACAAAACCAGATCTAAAACTTTATATTATCGAAAGTCCTCAGCTCCGCGTACGTGTGGCACCACAGTTTGAGAACCATGGACACTCTCATTTAACTCTTTTACCGGCTGCAGTGAAGAAACTCTGCTCACTCTGATGTTAAATATCAGGATATCAAAGTAAGTACGCAAAAAAGTGTGAAATGTGAATCATACGCTTGAGTCACAGCGGCAGCAGTGAGAGTTTCACCTCCTCTCTAAGAAGAAGAAGAAGAAGAAGAAGAAGAAGAAGAACAGAGGCTGATTCTGTCCTCCGCTGCGCCGCGGCCTTTCACACACTTTAGATTTGTCACAGAACAAATAGAGACTGCAGTCAAAACACTCACAAACCGCGGTTGCCGCCGCCGGGAGGGAGACACCTTCGCCTCCCTGTCACCAGCGTGAGTTTGGACGCAGGAGTTTTTCCCGGTGACAGCGCGGTGAAGGCTGCTTTGTTTGTTCGTCTCCGTTCCCTTTAATGAGCCGTTGTGATAATATTTTGTCTCCGCTGTGTTCGCCGGGTGGTTGAGTTTCTGAGACGGTGCGACAGAGGAACCTCCTGGAAGTTTTCCATCACATGGAAGCGAAGACAGAAAGACAGTTAGTGTCGTGATGACTTTCTCAGTCTGTTCTCTGATTCTCTCCCGCTTCTTAAGTGTGAATATTCTCTCGTTTCTTTGTTAAGGAGCAAAGAAATGTTTTTTGTTTTTTTTTTGGTTTGTGGGCAAAAACAAGACATCGGAGAACTTTGTTATTGTTAAGTTTGAGAAGCTTTTTCAGCATTTTCTGACAATTTAATGGACAAATAATTGATAAATGAAGATAATAATTGACACGTGATTGTATTGGATACAAAAAACTCATTAATGTTGACTTCTCATTTTATGGAGTTTTGAAAAAAACCCAACAACTTTAATCTCATATTTAAAACTCATTCTTTAAGATGGTGTTCAACATTTTTAAGTAGTTTTACCTGGTTTTAAGGGAGAATGTAAAGTCAAACCTTCAGTCCCCGATAACTCCTCGACCATTTAATCATCGATTAATCTGGTAATTATTTTCCCGTTTAATCGAGTCATCGTTTGGTCTGTAGTAAAATGTCAGAAAATGTTGAAAAATGTTGCTCAAACCTGGAAATGAGTTATTGTTTTTGTCCACAAACACAAAACGATTCAGTTTGAATGATTTCTTTATTATTTGGAGCAAAAGAAACCAGCAAATATTCACATCTTAGAATCTGAAAAAAGCTGAAAACATGGTTTTATTTATGAAAAAAAACAAAAAACTGATTAATCGATTACCAAAATAGTTGGCAATTAATTGTTTATTATTTCAGCCCTAATTTAAGTTGCTGAGGAAGTAGAATATAAAGTAAATATGATTCCTAGTTAGCTATAGCTTATATGTATTGGAATTTTAAATTTATTACATTAATTGTAAAATTTAATTATGTATTAGCTTAATTTCTGCTTCCACGTGTTTAATTGTGACCTTGTTGGCTTTCCATATCATCACAAACACTCTTTACTTTGAAGTGATATCATCTATTCATCATGAATATCGTTATAATGATGGAATGTAGTGATATGATTTGACGCTCATGTCGACCCAAACCCCTCATTGGCCCCCGGTTCATCTGAGTTTGAGGCCCCTGAGGTTGAGGCTCTGTAAGAACTCATATGTCCCCACAGGCTCCTGAAAAACCTGTGGAACTACCGCGTGTGCGAGATCACAGTGAGACGACGCTAACCTTTCCAACATCTTGTCTTGTCACGTTTCCAAAAATCAAAGCCTCTCTCTTCCTCTCTCTGTTTCTCTTGGAGCCAAACTCTCCAGCGTCTTCTTCCTCCTCGTCCCCCTCCTCATCCTCCTCCTCCTCCTCTGCTCTCGTCTCCCTCGTTTGCCTGGAGGAGCGTGAGGAGCTTCCTCTTCACAGCGCGAGCTAAAAGACTGTGCGACGGGACGTGATGGGATGTCGAAGGCAAGGGAGGAGGAAGACGAGGGGAGTTGGGTGGCTAAGCAGACACTGTGACAACCCACCTGTCAGCAGGTTCTCAGCGTAATTGGTAAACGAAGGCCGCGGGATAGTAGCGGGGGCCTCCTTCTCTTCTCTCCTCTCTCCTCTTCTGTCTCCTGCTCTGTTGTTTGTTTGATCGGTATTTGAAGTTGCCAGACAGTTGTTGGAAGCTCGTTCCCTCCTTGTTTGGTTCGGAGAACGACAGAGGCTGAGGGGAGGGAGGGAGGGAGGGAGGGAGGGTGGGAAACTGTAAAAGAAGGAAAGAACAAGAACTTCCAGTGTTGGGTATCATTCGTACAAATCGATGACAACACCTGCGCCTGCTTTTCTCAAAAACTGCTGCAAAACATGAACATGAGTCTCGTGTTTTTCTGCTTTGACTTAAAGGAACGCGACGTTTTCTCGGATTCTGTAACATTAGCATGGCTCGTTTTTGTTTGAACTCACTTCATCTGTGCGGGTATCAACAGTCCTTTACACCAGTGACTCTCAAAGACTGGGTCGGGACCCACAGATGGGTCGCGGGAGAATTTTTTTTGGGTCCCCACCAAACAAATGTGCACATTTTCAGAATCCTTACATTCTTTGTGTGCTTTTGTCATGATTTATAACATGATTTGGGTCACGGTTAGCCTGGCTCCGTGGTTCTCAAACCGCGGTTCGTGTACCTCCAGTGGTACCCTGTGTAAACCAGGGTATATATTTCATTTTTCGACGTCTAGCAGCTTCAACACGGTGGCCACCAAAGAGCGGCCGTGTTTCGATTTGGTTGTTGCGTCCGTTTTAGGCGACTTGCTCCTCGGAGCTCGCCACGCAGAGTCTCTTGACGACGCCGTTACCAGACATTTGTTGAGACGTTTTCCGGCACTCGGTGGTGATTGGTTGTAGGTCTGTCCAGTTACGTACAGCGGCATTTTTTATCTACTTCTGTTGGTTCGAGCACCTTCTCCTACAACTGACACGTAACTATGGGTCGTTTTGGCCAATCCCTGAATACGAAGGTTTAAGCGAACTGCTGGTGGGAACCTCACCGAAGCTGCTGAAGGACGACACACCCAAGGTTGCTGTAACTTATACTAACCACTAGGGTTACCACGCTGGTTTTGAAAGGACCTATATGTACGTTTGGTTGGAGGACCGTCTCCAGCAGAAGACATCTGGTGTTAGCCAGGCTATGTCATGATAGTTTTCCATCTTTAAAAGGTTGGTCCCCATCTAGAAAGTTAAGGAAACACTGATTTACTCTGCAAATCATCTGTAATTGGGGGTGAAAACGTGTCCATGTCTTCAAGCGCTCTTTCTCAGTGTGTTTTCTTTCTTTCGGACTCGAGCTCTGCTGTATAAAGGCGGAGCAGTTCATGATTATCTGCACCGGCTCCGTCAGGAACAGAAATTTGCCGCTGATTTATTTGACATGAATCGGCACTTGGTTGTACCATTAAAAATAACAGAGTTCGGCTCCCAGTGTTAACGGCTAGCGGAGCAAATCCACGGAAAGGTGATCGGGCCGCGGAGTTGTACATCGCCGCCGCTTATACATTTGGTGCCAAACTGTGAATGGATGAGTGTACTTTTTCATCCATATTAGACTCTTCCCCATCTCTCAGTGCCAGTTCCAGCCATCAGGCTCTGTTTGCCCTCTAATGAAACATATTCATCTTCATCTCGCTCTCTCGCGGTTCTCAAACTCACTTTACAGCATAGTCAATTAAACCCTTAGGGGCCACTCTGTGCATAAAAGGATATATAATGCTTTGACATTTCAGTGAGTCCGCATTAGGCGCACCCATAGAACATTCTGCTGTGAGCGGGATGAGAAAGAGTCAAAGCCGAGCCTAGAGGTAGAGGGAAGACAGTCAGAGGGATTGGGTCTCTCATAAGCTAGTTATCTCTTAGGATTCAGTTACTTATGCTGATGTAATAGGGCAAGTGTAAGCTGATACTCAAGTCTTTCTGTGACCCCTACACTGGCTCTTGTTCTCATATTAGGCTGCCTAATATATATTAATGCATATATAGTGTAACAATAGCCCGGTTAATAAATAACTAAAATGGACTGAGCTCAGTTGGGGAGTGTATCAGTGTTTTCCGGCTCATGATTTAGAACTTTTTACAGACTTGATAACATAAGGTTGTGATTGTGGGCTTTTCTGGATCCTGGTTCCCTAACAAGCGGGGGTCACATCTCCAGCTGCAGGGCTCTGAAACGGCTCCTCCAGGCAGAACATCGCCGCTGACTCCAGGGCCCGGACTTGTGTCTGTAGGTTCAAAAGTGTTAAGTGGACTCAGTATTTGTGTTTTATTGTTGACTGCAGGTCATTAAGCAGACTTTTCTGACTGGAAACTGAAGATTGTGAATCGCTCACTCTCTCACACCAAACCCCATTGAGAAAATGGTTGATTTTAGCTCGCTGCGACACAGGAGCTGCCGGTCCACTGCTGCCTCGTGTGGTCACTTTGTGTCACTGAGGTAAATCTGAACGCAAGATTTCAAACACCAAAGTCACACAATACGACACTTGAACTTACTGATGGAGGCAGCAGTGGATCAACAACTCCTTTATGCTGCGATGTGAACATCGCTGTTTTTCTCTATGAGGTTTGGTGTGAGAGAGTGAACGACGTCACAAAGTCAACGTTTTAGTCGTAAAAGGCTGTTTAACAATGAAAAAAAGCGTTGGATTTACAGTATACAGATACTGTAGACTTTCCTTTAAGACATGAACTCCTCAGAAAAACACTTCAATGACATCATGTGTCACCGATTTCCCCGTACTTAGATTCAAAAGGCTTTCTTTTTTCAGACTACATCCAATAATATTATACTTTAGAACTATCCCTTTAAAACATATACTTTAAAGGCTCAGTGCGTAAAACGTTCTCAGCCTTCACTTCATTTAGCATCAACGATTATTTTTTACCTACATTTTAGACGCTGGAGCTTTAAGTTTTTCAATTTATATTTAATTCATTCATTCGCTCATTGTGTTCAACTTCACACATTGTGTATTCCTGCCGTCGTGTCGGCTTTTGTCGCTCTCACGTCGTCGTCGTCTCAGTTTTTCCTATTGAAAGAGGAATAATACAGTGGTGGATTCTAATGTCCACTGTTTTTCTCTTGGTCACTTTACGATTGTTTGTGTGTGTCTGTGTGTGTGTGTGTGTGTGTGTGTGTGTGTGTGTGTGTGTGTGTGTGTGTGTTTGGTATGCCACAGCCACCGCCAGCGCGCGGAACAACAGCGCTCGGCATCCATTGTCTGGTGCGGCTCTATAGGGCTTCGTTGGCACTACATGTGAACAGATGTGTTTCAAATCATTGTTGTTATTTACCAGTGATGGGGTAGAGCTCAAGAACACAACCCCCCCCTCTTTCCTCCTCTCCTTCTGATTTATTCATTCGGACAATGAATGTATGCAGAGATGCTGAAGAAAAACCTGGATCTTTTCCGCGCGGATTGACAGGGAAATTTATTATTCATAAAAGCTAATGCATTGTTTCTGTTGCCTTAAATCTCCCTTTTTTTTTGTACTTTATTTTTTTGCTCCCTCTCTCTTTCACACGTCTCTTTCACGCCGGTGCAGTGAATCCTCTCAGGCAAAGGTTGGCAGTTGAATGTCTGTGTTGAAATGAGAAGTTTGAAATGCTATCTGTGCTGTGTGTATGTATATAAGTGTCTCTGTGTGTGTGTGTGTGTGTAAACTGATTTAAATCGCTCTTTGAGCCCTACAGAATGGCGCTTTAAATGTTAAATGGGGGTTGAAGCCTGCCTGAACTAATTTGTAGGGCTTTGCACCGTGTTGACATTTAAATGTGATAAGAATAGCAAACTGTACCCGCCGACCTATTTGGAAGATGCTTTCGGAATACATTCACATCAGCTGCGGCCTATAATTAATAAAAAAAGACAGGCCTCCCTCGCTCCAGATTTGATTATAATACAACCTTATAAACACACCAGGGATAGATGAGAGGAGACGAAGAAGAAGGAGAGGAGGAAGAAGAAGAAGAAGTGCACAAGAGAAGAATAACAGGAATAAAAAAAAACAAGAGAAATGATGGGGGCAGGAATTAAGAGGGAGGTGGATTGCGAACACCTGGTCTTTGAGGCAGATTGCGTTGGCTGGCTGCTGTGCTATCACATTACTCTGATCCTGCCTCTCTTGTTTGTCAGAGAATTGAGGAGAGAGAGAGAGAGGGAGAGAGAGGGGGAGAGAGGGTGGGGGTCTGCGAAATCAGCATGCAAATAACACCACATTGTTAACTTAATCAGATGCAGGGGGAGAAAATATGGAGAGGGATGGGAGGAGAAGTGCGGAGGGAGGGAGGGAGGGAGGGAGGGGGTGAGGCAGGAGAGGAAGAGGAGCTCTGCGTTGATGGGAGATGGCAGAGGGCATGCAGATTATAACCACCCTGCACCCCCACCTCCCAACACCACTGCCCACATCCAACACCCCGAGGCTCCTCTGGAACTTAGAGACGACATGCTGCTGTGTGTGTGTGTGTGTTCGTATTTGTCACCTCTTTAGGACATTTCTTCTCTGTCATAAACACTGACCTTGTCAGGACCTGTAGTCCTCATGGAGACCCAAACCTGGTCCTAATAAGACAGATTTCTGAAGGAACTGGGTTAAGTTTACTTAACTGTAGTTATGGTTCAGGTTCAGGATAATTGACCAAACGCACAAACCTGGGTGTTGGTTAGGTCTTAGTGTGTCCCTATAACTTTAAAGGGCTTTGACAGCTTTTAGACCTGGTTTTAGGTTTAGAAGTTGGGTTTAGGTCTGGGTTAAGTTAAGGGGCTGAGAAATGTCCCTCACTAACAACTCTGTACAAACATGTGTGTGTTCTTGTATTTGTTATGTCTTTTAGGACATTTTTCCATCATAAACACTGATGTCCTCATGAAGACCAAAACCTGGTCCTAATGGGTCTGAGGAACTGGTTAAGATTTGTGGTTATGGTTAAGGTTAAGGATAAGACTTTGTTAAGGTTGTTCACATGAATGGAAATCAATGCAGTGTCCTAAGAAGGCTAGTAACCTGTGAATGTGTGTGTGTGTGTCTGTGGAGGACATATTATCTTGATTCAAACCTATCTTTGGACATTTTGTCTCGTCCTCACAACTCATAATGGTTAAGCCTTGGTTTTAGGGTTAGAATTGTTTCCTTGTGATGGTTCAGGTCATTTTGAGACACAGCGTCTTCAGTCAGACACAATGTTATTGTTAGCACTGAGCTACTAGCGAAGCATTCATGTGAAACATTTGTGACAAAAAAATAGGATATTTCTGAACAAATACCATCAAACGTCCGTCTTTCACAGTAAGACACGCCCCTTTCACAGTAAGACATGCCCCTAATATGATGAGTAAACGATCAGGACGAGCTGAGTGAATCAAAGCTCTACTTACGCTGCTGTAACATGAAGAGAAGTTAAACAATTGGAGGGAAAAAGTGTTCACTCATTCATTCATTCATTCATTGTCTTCTGGTGTATCCGCCACATGAGCGTCACAGGGGGTTTGACGCTAATCCCAGCTGACTCAGGGTGAAAGGTGCAGGTCACACAGAGACAACAGGGGTCTCAAACTCAAATGAGCCACTAGTCTGGTCAGGAGGGGGCCGCGGTGTTCCATTAAGATGTCAAAATAATGACATTTGTGACAGAATTTCAAAATAAAAGAGCACAATTAATCTTTAAATGTCCAGAAAATAGACTTAAATAACTTGGCGGGCCACTTGAGGGGCCACATATGGTCCACGGGCCAAACCAGGATCCAAACTGCTGACCCGCTTCTCGCGAGGCACCAATGTCATCCACTGACGCACCGCGTGGCGCCCAGCGCTCGATGTAAAATGTTAAAGCGTCCGTGCGCTGCATGTTGTCATCTTTTTTTACGGGGTTTGATGTATTCAACTCACGTCATAGTTTATAATTACATCATAAC
>NC_081138.1:30916659-30934159 GCF_958295425.1 Solea solea
TCCCCCCCCCCCCCCCCCCACACCGCCCCGCCCCCCACGCGGCTGTCAGAGCCGACAGGACGGATAAAAAGACTGAAAACATTTTTCTCCTCTCGCGCTGATCAGAGCTTGAAAGTTGAACTACCTGTTGACAGCGGCTCTTAAACGCCAGCTCAATGACACATTGTTCCGCTCACACAGAGGCAGAGGCTCCGGTTCACTCACTCACTCACTCACTCACTCACTCATTCATTTGTCGCTGGGGTCAGAGTCCGCGCGCTGGGCAGATCCCCGCTGCTCCCCCTCGCGCTCACTTTCTGTCCTGACGCTGACAAATCACGTGTTCTTTGTACGACACAACGTATATTAATGAAATAGTATATGAGATAATGTAGAGCCACGGTTCTCAAACTGTGGTGCGCGAGTTTCCTCTGATGGCACTTGTGTGAGTGTAGCTAAATAACAGTAGTTGTATAAAGTAACTTAAAGTGATGCTTGAGTTCAAGTAGACGTTTCTTACCTTTGGTAGAAGTTAAAGTCACTTTGTTTTTATAATATTACTGAAGTAAAAGTCTTAAAGTTTATGACATTTACTGCACTTAAGTATCAAAAGTCATGTGTTTAAGTTTTAGAAGTAAAAGTACTAAAAGTTAGGATTGAGTCGTGGTGGATCAGTGGTAGGGCCTGTTGTCTTTCAACTGGAAGGCTGTAGGTTCAATTCCTATGTGTCCTTGAGCAAGAACAATGAATGAGTGAAAACTGTAGTGTAAAGCAGGTCAGTGAGACTATATAAATACAGACCATAATACTAACTCGTCTTCTTCTACTGACTTTATTTGGTTGTAACGAGTAACAAAGAGAGTTAGAGGAAATGTAGTAAGTGTAAAAGTTGCTAGAAATATACATGACAAAGTAAAGTGCAGTATTTGTACTTTGTTACATTACTGCAAAACAATAATACAAATAAATGAAATAACCCTAATAATAATATTTAGAGTCTCCTTGTCTTTCGCTCCGTCTTGATCTAATTTCACATGATTACATATTTACACAAACATCTGTGTGTTTGTTTCAAACTTTTATTACTGAACTACTAAAACACTAAGATACTGTTTTATTATGTGATGACTTTAGATGAGGAGGCTGGAAACTGTGGGGCGGAGTCGGGATGGGATCCGCTGTGCCACAGTGTTTTTGCCTCATTACAGGAGGAAATAATGACATGAACTCTGTGTCTGAGTGAAGAAGACGCCGAGAGATGAAGGACAACGTGTCAGTGTGTATTTATATTTATTTATTTATCTTTAAATAAGATGAATTAAACGCCTCGTTTGCAAAAAAAAGAAATCCCTTCTAATCTCCAACTCTTCCCCCCTATAAGGTGATTTTCACTGCTTCACTACATGCAACATATGGCAAACCTCCCCGTCGTCCCCTCAGCGCCACATCACCACCGCGGCGGCGCGTTCGTCTCATTAATGATTTTGGTGCAAATATGATGGAATTCAACACGTTGCTAATAATGATTGATCAGTTCAACGCAATGAGTTTGTTCATTAGGACTTAATGAGGTATCGCATTGTGATGAATCGATGGCTTTTCACGTGTCGATACATAAAAAAAAGAAAAATACAAAGTAACGTCCGACTAATGGCTTTTTTCTCGATCCCTGCGCGCGTCTCGTCTTAAATGCCAACATTTCGCCACGTGTCCCTTCAATATGAATTCATATCAGGTGTCTGTTTCTAATATTCAAACTGCCTTTTCATATACTTTACTCATTTACATGGTAACAATTAGAGGAAGGGGTGGGGTGGGGGGGGGCAACTGCATTTCTGATTCTTTTGCTGCTGTTGATAAAGACGAGCACATTCAAATGCTGCTGAAATACACTTCCATTGTATTATAGATACCACTTATAATTAAGCTGAGGCTGGAAGAAGAAGAAAAAAAGAGCAGAGGAGGAAAAAATGCATTAAGAGAAGCAGAGTGACATCAGTTTCACTGTGTGTGTGTGTGTGTGCGTTCTGCTGAATATTAAACCACAAAACTATAAAGACAACAAGTGAAGTATCGTGTGAAAATGCTAAAGGAAGTCTCTGTGGCTTTGCACACATCACGGGAGCCAATAGGCTTTTTTTTCTTTAATGAGGCAGCGTTTGTCGTACATGCCAGGAAATAATCGGGTGATAGAGGTTACAACAACGGCTCAAAGTGTAGATACAGTAGCAGAGTGGAGACTGTTGCTGCTGCTGTTGCTGCTGCTGCTGCTGTTGCTGCTGCGGCTGCTGCTGCTGCTGCTGCTGGTGATGGAGTCTGCAACACGCTGAGCCGAGTGGCCCCGGGGTCTTTCCTTAAAAAAAAACCACCGGTAAGAAGCGACAAAAGCGTGACTTTGATCTTCTTCTAAACGCCATATTGTTTCCTTAATATTAATGTTGTGTGTGTTTGATGTGGAAACGGGAGAAGTTGTTGACGAGCGTTTTCTGTGAGCAAATATTTGACAGCAGCGTCCTGCTCTGTGTTTTCTGTCTGTTTTTAGAGGACATTCATACGTCGGGATTGTTGTCTAATATAAAGGGCTGTGTCTTCTCCTCGTGTGTGTGTGTGTGTGTGTGTGTGTGTGTGTGTTGCCACTTTTTACACCACCCTCAAATTCCCTCCACACTGGCATGTGTGCGCTGATATGAGCAGAGGGGGGATGTCACATAAGAAATGTCCTTTTTAATCAGGGGAAAAAATATAAAATGACTCGGGAGCAAAGCAAGCATATTAATGTGCCTCATTTGCATACGCTCGTCAGCCAGGATACGTTTATAAAAAAAGGAAAGAGAGAGAGAAAGAAAGAAACACAGCACACAAACTGGATTCGTCAGTTCATTTCACATTATTCCATTGTCTATCTGCCTTTGTTATATGTTAAAGATAAAGGCAGAAATCAAATTGAAGAAAAGGGCAAAGCTGCTATCTCCCCCAAATGAGCAACAGCTCATCAGCCGAGTTTAAATCACAGATTTCTATTCCAAAAGGCAGCCGCCTCTGTAAAGAAGAAGAAGAAGAAGGAAAAAAAAAAGAGCCATTCAAATAAGGTCTTCTCTGATAGAAGCGTGTCTGCTGATGGAAGCTGTGGTTTCACCATAAATACACTTTAAAAAGCAGTCAAACAAAGTTTGACTCTGTTTTCTCCCAGTACTCACACACACACACACACACATATACATACTATTCATTGATTTATTCTGTTTATTTATGCCTGTGTGAATGATGTTACATGATTCTTGAGACAAGTGTCACTGTTGATCAATAATAAATCTTAATAATAAATCTTTGACTCTCTCACACCAAAGCCCATAGAGAAAATCAGCGTTTTTAGCCCACGGAGACACAGGAGCTGCTGCTCTACTGCGGCCTCGTCTGTGAAGCTTCTGTCATTCCGGTGAATCCAGATGAAGACTTTCACACACAGAAGTCACTAAATAGCACATTTCAATTCTCTACTGGAGGCAGCGGTGGATCAACGACTCCTGTGAACAGTAATGTAAAAATGCAGATTTTCTCTATGGACTTTGGCATTGGGAATGCAACGTACCACAAACTTCAGTTAGAAGTTAGAAAACACGTTCTTAGGGTATCAAAAACCTTAAACTGATGTAGATTTTATTAAGAAGTGTTTCTGCTGATGGAAGCGGTCGTGTCACATTCATACAAAGTTTTACTCTCCCTATATTCACACACACACATATACATAATACCAATTTATCTCTTAATTGTTGCTTGTTTTATTAATGTTCTTTGCGGAGAACATGTGATCGGTCGTAAATGTTTGCCGCTTATTGAGCTTTTAGAGAAGATAGCATCACTTTTATATCCTGGATGAATTCAGTGGAATCGCTTTATGATTCTTGTGAAGAGGATTTAAAAAAAATAAATAAAATGAATAAATAATTGATGGCCTATGAGCCACACTGCTTTTTCTAAATGGAAACTGAAGTTTGTACATCTTTTACTCTCCCTCACACCAAAGTCCATAGAGACACAGCAGCTGCTGCCTAAACTGTCAAGTTTCTGTCACTCACGTGAAACCAAATGAAGAATTACGGACACAGAAGTCACAAAATAACACATTTGAACTTAGTAATGTATCATCAACTACTGTGTGCACTTGTGTGCACTTGCTGATTTTCTCTATGGACTTTGGTATTGTAAATTTCCCTCTCAGAACACGGCCACTGAAAAAGTGTAAACCGCGTTCTTCAGATATCAAAAACACTGAAAATGATGGAGACTTTATTATCTGACCTTTCCGTTCAGAGGCTCTGCTGACGGAAGCCGTCGTGTCACATCAATACAATTTCAAATTTAAAACAGCCGAACAAAGTTACTCTGTGTCCTCCTCGATCCTCACACACGTACGTCTGTCAGAGAGCATAACGTAGCTCTTATATTCAGCCGAGTGACTTTATGATTCTTGTGAGGAGAAAAAAGAATTGGCGCGGCCCACGAGTGTCACATTCCTTTAAACGCCACAGTCACAGTCTCTTAATTCATGTCCCCGAGATAAGAATCCACCATGGACAGTGTGTTGGAGGGACAGTGGAGAAAGGAACAGGCCACTCTTATGTCTACAAACGTCCCACTGATGGGCGCCGAGCGCAGAGGGCGGGACTTTAAAGACAAAGAAATTCAAACCATTGAGGTCCAGTCCATACGTAGGTGGGTCATTTTTGGTAAAGGCTAAGTTCTCAAAAGCATGCCAAGTCAACATGATGGCATTAACCACCATTTAATAGTAATAAAATCCCAAATATACGCTCTAAATGTAGTTTGGAAGAGGCTCCAGTTGCCGTCTGTGCCTGCGAATTGTTTACTGAACATGTGCGACTATGTTTAATGTTCATATGCATCATTGCAGCCGGATTAGCTCCATAAGCTCCCGCTAATAAGCATCTAAAATGATGCCATATTGTCTTTTAAAGTGCACTCACCTAATACCAGTGTTAAACACTGAAAGGATTGTTTTTATTTGTTTTTTTTTTGATGATTATATTAATGTGTAACAGCACAGCGGTGTTACCGGGCAGCATACTAATCAGCGTAATGAGATATTATACAATATTTTGTTGACCAAAGCAGATCCGTGGTTATTGTTTCTGAGGGTTTGACCCCTGCCAGCAGCCAGAGGAAGTGTGCAGATAGATGTTTAAACCTCACCATCTGGAGAGCAGATGGATCTGCATTTAAAAGCAATGTTATTTCTCTCTCTCTCTCTTTTTTTTTTTTTTAATCGTTTTATTCACTGATGTTGTTTATATGAAAATGAGAACACTCGCAGAGCAAAAAGTCAGCGCTGACTCCACTGACGTCAAGAACCACGACTGAGAACATGCAGGAAGTCAACATAAGGCCGCTTTTTATCCACTTAACAAAGGGCTCGTACAATTACATATGTGTCAGTTTAAATCTATGATCTCCCAAGACTACGTTCATGACTGTATCTTCATCTGTTTTCAGTGGAAACTGATGTTTGTGAACCTTTCACGCTTCTATACCAAATCCCATTGAGAAAATCAACCTTTCTAGCTCATGGCGGACACAAGAGCTGTTGCTCTTCTGCTGCTTAATTTGAAAAGTTTCTGTCATTCACGTGAATCCGAATAAAGGATTTTAGACACAGACGTCGTAAAGTAGCACATTTGAATTAACTCCTTTGTGCTGTGAAGTAAAATTGCTGATTTTCTCTATGGGATTTGGTTTTGGAGATGAAGGTAAAAACAAAAAATCTGTTTCCAGTCAGAAACAGTTAGATTATAGTGGGAAAAAGTGGAAAACATGCTCTCAGGTCATTAAAGAGTCAAGCTGATGTAGATTTTATTAGCTAAAGTGGCTAAATTCTGACTTTTCCTGGTGTTTCAATGAGCGTGTGCACATCGAAGTCAGTGCTGAGTATTTTCACACAACCACACTTGAGATGAAGTATCCCTTTTCAAAGATAACACAGGAAGTAATGATAAACTGTATGTCAACAAAGTAACGCGAATCCAGCTTCCTGTCATGCTCTTATCTGTCAAGTGTTTTTTCTTCTTTCTTTCTTTTTATATCGTAATAAAAGTTCAAGAAAGAGCAGAAGGGAGAGCACGGGGAATCAGATCGACACTCGTGTGGTTCTGTAATGGAATATTGCGCCAAGAAAAGTGTCATTGCACCAAGATAAGAGTGTTGTGTTTACCGGAGTAACCCCTTGGTTTTAAGTGCTATTGTTAATATCGTAATTGTAGTATTGCGGTGCCTTGCTGACAATGCTGCGTTGCTCCATTTCATTAAGGCATGTAATTGGAAGGATTCTGATAGGGTGGGCACAAGTAGCTTAATTATATACCGCTCACTGTGTTTACGGAGTAATTATTCATTCCAAAATGGTATTGCTCTTTGAAAGAAGAAAGTTCTAAGGAGGCGCAGGAGCCTTTCTCACGTCCTTGTTACTGACGAATGTGGGTTAAAATGAAAATGATTCAGTACAGGTTCTTTTTTTTTTGCTGTAGTTCTTCACACGTACACAGTGGCGTCTGTTGCTCCAAGCGACAGCAAGTCAAAACACAATATGCAAATATACCAACAGGCGCGAGCCAATCAAATCACATATATACATGTGTCTCAAACACTACACAGCGCCAACAGAGCTCTTGGACAAGGTTGTTCTCTGCATTTCTGGTGTTTTGTCACTTGACATTGCATCACCTTCACTTTAGCAACATTAGTAACCTCGCGCTACATGGTCCGCTAACCTCCGCTATCCACCAAGCCTCAGTATTCGTACTAAAACTGCTTTGTTTTCTTTCTGTCTTGGTTTACAGGATGGAGGACTCTAGTTTGTGTCTTGGTGTGTCATCGGCAGTGTCTGATGCTGATGCCCATCTGAGCAGTGCAGTCTTAAATGGCCGCTACCCCATAAGTCAGAAGCTTCACCAGCTCACTGCCCAGCTAGGACACGCCTTTCCCGACCTACACCGCCCACAGCAGATCCCAGAAGAGAAAGCAGCGACGCCTTTGGACGACAAGACTCACCACGCAGCCCTGGCTAGTCAACCAATCAGCAGTCAGATGGCCCTGCTAGCCAATCAGCTCAACCGAGACATCGACGCAGGAGCGCTAAGTGGGTTGAACGGTCGCGTCGACCTGCAGCAGTTTCTCAACGGCCAGAACTTGGGCATCATGTCCCAGATGAATGATATTGAAGATGACGCCCGCAAGAATAGGAAGTATCCCTGTCCACTGTGTGGCAAGAGATTCCGCTTTAACAGCATCCTGTCGCTGCACATGCGCACACACACGGGGGAGAAGCCCTTCAAGTGTCCATACTGTGACCATCGAGCAGCTCAGAAGGGCAACTTGAAGATCCACCTCCGCACCCATAAGCTGGGGAACCTCGGTAAAGGCCGTGGCCGCGTCAGAGAGGAAAACAGGCTCCTGCACGAGCTGGAGGAGAGGGCCATTCTGAGGGACAAGCAGATGAGAGGGAGTGGCAGTCTCATCCAAGCACCTCCAACACCCCATCTCAGCCTCAACAGCAGTTCTAACGCTCATCAGCCACAACTTGGCTCAGCCTGTGGCCTCCTCCCAGCCTCTGGCCTTGCCACTCCAGACACAGTCTCCCAGCCTTCTTCCTCTCCCAAGCCAACTACAACTACTACCCAGGATGAACAGTCCCTCAACCCAACCACAGGTTTCCGCTGCACCTTCTGCAAAGGGAAGTTTAAGAAGCGCGAGGAGCTGGATCGCCACATTCGCATACTCCACAAGCCCTACAAATGTACACTGTGTGAGTTTGCTGCCGCCCATGAAGAGGAGCTGATAAACCATGTGGAAAAGGCCCACATCACAGCCGAGCCGGCGCAGGGACAGGGCGCAGGTGGTGCCGGTGGCATGCAGCCGGCCACCGAATTCCGTTGTGACATATGTGGACAGGTGTTCAGCCAAGCTTGGTTCCTCAAGGGTCACATGCGCAAGCACAAGGACTCCTTTGAGCACTGCTGCCAAATCTGCGGCCGCCGCTTCAAGGAACCGTGGTTTCTCAAGAACCATATGAAGGTGCATCTCAACAAGCTGGCAATCAAGAACAAACCACCACAACCCAATGAGCACGACCTGGCTGCTGTCAATAGCATGAGCAATCTGGCTCAGGAAGCTCATGCTAACCTTTATTCCCGCTACATCGCCTGTCTTCAGGGAGGCTTCCTTTCACCAGACAAACAAGGTCTGAGTGAACAACACCAGATGTTGGCTAAAGCTGGGATAGCTATGAAGGAAAAGGAGATGCTAGGGAAGTTGCTGGGACCCATGGCAGGAGGTATGGGCCATGCACTAGGTGAAAACGAGAAGCGCTCGCTCCTGGGTTGCCTAAACCTTGTGCCACCACTCAAGTCTAGTTGCATGGAGCGTCTGCAGGCGGCTGCAAAAGTGGCAGAGATGGATTCCCTCAGCAGCTACCAAGCCTGGCAGATAATGGCACGTGGCATGGCCATGGACAGGGCTTTTATGCCTAAGGAGCAGCAGCAGCAGCATCATATACCCCAAGTGCAGGAAGATGAGATGGGTGGTGCTGGAGCCCTGGCTTCTTTCTCAAAGGAAAAACAAGACTACTCCCTAATTTCTTCTAATGATAGCTCCAAGCAGAAGCAGCTCTCAGATGCCTTGCAGGGATCCAAGGCCCCCAGTGGAGCCATGATGTCCCTGAAGGAGGACGGACGAGGCTTTGACAGTCACCGTGACCTAATGTCACACCATGTTAATGCAGAGGCTCCTGGAGCCTTGGCTGGCTTGGGAAGCCCAAACATTGACTACAGCCTCTCTGGCCTGAAGGACAAGCCTTCAGAGTGTCCCGACTGCGGCCGTATCTTCAGATCATACCATCAGATGGTTGTTCACTCCCGCATTCACGGCAAGGACAGGAGAGGCATCGAAGAAGTGCTGCAGCAACAGGGTCTGGAAGAACGCCGCGGATCAGCCAGTGACCCCGAGTCCCAGTCCATCAGCCGCTCCACCACTCCCGGTTCCTCCAATGTGACGGAGGAGAGCGGCGCTGGAGGAGGTCACTCCCAGACAGGAAGTGTCCAGGATGACAGCCCACATCCCTCTTCACCGTCTTCAGGTAGGAACAAAAAGTCTGAGAATAATTTCGACGCGTGTCTGTAAATTTTGTTGAGCCACAGTTGTGAAGTGATACAACTATCACTTTTGATGATGATGTTGCTGCAGCAGTTTGACGGTTTGGTTGCCTTATATTGATCCATATGTCTGTGAAGGTTCTCAGTCATTGAGGTCGTAGTCGTCTTCAGTAGTTAGCTGTAGTTAACTGGACTTGCACGAGACAGTTCACCACTCATCCAGGAAGCTTCCTAAGTTCTTAGAACCCAACGAAGTCCAGTTGCTTACAGCGGTCCTGATCGGTGCTAGAAACCTGTTTATTTGTATCCATGTCTGTGCTACGTTTTCGGTAATGGGTTGAATTGTTTTGGTCTGAGGGTTGTGACATTTTCCGGATCACGCCAAGAAAATTTTTGAGGACCCGTGTTTCCCCTGTTGTGTCCAATAAATCGCTATAAAATAGAGTAAGATAAATATATTCCTACCAAATAATAAGAAAATAATTATTAGGGCTAATAAAAATTAGGGCGGTCAATTTTTCCCAAAAATCAAACAAATATTAAGATACACACTATTCTTTTGAGGATATTTGGGTGCCCGTACACAACTTTACTTATTGTACTTGGGCGAACTAAGCTAACAGCTTGTCCGCAGTTTGTCAGCTATGGTGTAGAACCCAAAATACTCTACATACGCAACTTTTCACATACTTTGGTGTTTGTTTTTGCTTACGATGCGCGAAGAGGGCTTTCCAAATGGATATTCGGCTAAGCTGTAATCACAGCGCCCTCTGCTGGACCACGCATGGGTTATTGCAGAAGTTTAGATAAAAAGTGACAGCCCTAATACCCATACATGCCTGCACAGACATATTTTTCTTTAATCCATTACATACATACAGTACATATATACTTATTTCCACGTTCTTATGCTGGCTGCGTTGTTGCTACATTTCACATTAATCCAAACAAGCAGACGCGGCGAGAACCCGCGATCCAAGAGTAAATCCCGCTTTACCATTGCATCCACGTTCGCAGGTTAGCACTCCGGATCCCTGTGGAACATGAGTAAAGAGTGGGAGCGCGGGGACGAACTCACTTTAACCACAGCGATTAATAAATGTCTTTAATAAACACGTCGGAGACGACTGTACCCCTCCCCTCTCCCTGCACAGCAAATACAGGCCGGCCGGGGCGAGATAAGTGTATGTTTAGTGGGATTAAGGGAGGCTCGCTGCTAATGATTACACAAGTTTTTAAAGGTAACTTTCGCTCGCTCCTCGGGGCACTGTTCCGCCGTTAAGTACGTGCGTGGTAATTAGGTCACGACTGTGCGATAATCAGTCGGTTTAAGCTAAACAAGACACTAATTAAAGCTATACATATAAAACAGGTCAAAAAAAAACTTCATTTGCAAAAAAAAAAGCAAGGGTGTGCTTTTAAGTCTGAGGGCGAGAGGGGGAGAAGAAATATGTAAATAAACATAAATATAAATATAAATCAGAGAGGCTTAGCTTAAGGCTGTGAGCAACTTAATTCCACCAGTGGAGATGAAATTGTTTATTTATTCACAGAGGCATAAAGTCCTTATCACGCCCGTGTAGTGTGATGGGTTTGAACATGGGATAGGCTATGTTTATTTTAATCTAAGAAATAATAACAGACAACCCCCCACCCCAATTAGGAATTAATGAAAATGAGAGTGAGATAAAAACCTATTTTCTTTATAGAGACTATTAAACATAACACTTTCTCAACAGGGTGGGGGTGTAGCGGATGTAATTATCTTCTGAATTTTAATGCTGGAAGTTTCTCTCTCCATCTGTCTCTCTCTCTCTCTCTCTGTCTCTCTGTCTCTCTCTCTGTATGTGTCTCTTTTGACTCGAGCACTTTGAATCTGATGGCTACAGCTTGTGGCGTTTCAACAGCTTCAGAAGTACTGTATTAACAACGAGCGTGCGCACACACACACACACACACACACACAAAAAAGTAAATTAAAATATTAATTGACAAATAAAACCAGTAGAATTTCTACCACAGAATGTGAAACGAGCACAAAGGCATCACAGTCGACGCCACTTTGGGAAGAGGAGGAGGAGGAGGAGGAGGAGGTTTGAGTGAAAGACAAAATAAAATATATATATATATGTACATAGTACATAAATCTGTTAGTTTTCCACGAACCATAAATAGTTGCACTGCTGTGCTGAATGGTTTGTGTACAGGTAACAACGTCACAGCCTCAGACAACAGGCTGAACACACACACACAGCACTGCCTTTATTTAATCTGACGCCGTCATAATCTCAAAGACGGTGTTTACACTGAAGAAGAAAATGTACCTCTTTAAAGGAGTAATGTGTAAAATTTAGAAAGGCTTTAGTGGCAGAAATTGGATCCACTACGTCATAAATATGTTTGTATTAATGTATAATCCCTATAATCCTAATAACTTTAGCCTTAGAATAAAACATTCACATGTACTTAAACCAAGGGCCTTGCTTTATGGATGCAGCCATCTTGTGTCGCCATCTTTTTACAATTTCAGCGTCCTTTTTGGCGTGTGTAGGCCACCGTAGTTTCCTGATGCGCTTGAATCCTTTTGTATCACACATTTTGTACATATACATCTATATGCATATATATATATACGTATAGATGTATATGTATGTATATCTATATGTACATATATATATATATATCTTATAGAAAAAATGTGAAATATGTTTTGGTGGTATTTGCTGCCAGGATTCTCAAAAGTCTGAATGAATACTTATTTAGTTATTTGTGAATTATCTTGTCTCCGCCCGCCCCTGCTCTGCTGCTGTATACACACAAATGCTCCCTGGGTCAGGTCAAAACTGATAGTTTTGCTTGATAATAACAATAAAAAATCAATAAAACGCAGCTTTAAAACACATATTAGTGACTTTTAGAGAGGAGTTGCTATAATCTGTGACATTTCTCTAATCTGAGGACCGTTGCAGGATTACAGGCTTGGGGGGTTTATCCTGCCCTGCGTTGTTACTGATGTACAGATTATTATTATAATAAAAGCTGGATTTTTAAAAGGTGTGAGTGAGTGATGAGGCGTGCAGTGATCTGAACACACCTCTTTTTTTAAATATAAGTGGGGGGTAAAAGAAAAAGTGTGAAGTAAACACATTTGACATCAGAAAAATGTTAACTGTGCTTGTTTTTTTTGCGACTTCCTGTTTTTCTTTAATTTTTCAGAAGCGGTGTAAAAAAAAACTTGTCTTCTCTTCATGTGTGGAGCTCAGGGACTCTCAAATTAGAAGCTTTGATGTGTGAGAAAGAAATGTGTCTGAGTCTCATGTGGAGAAAGGTGTCATGCTTCGCCTCTGCATGCATGTTTTGTTGTGCGTGCGTGCGTGTGTGCATGTGTGTGCATGTGTGTGTGTGTGTGTGTTGGGCGGGGGGTTTTGTTACAGTATGTGTTCATATCACTCTCCTGTCGTGAACAGGATGTGGCTACTGTACCATTGTCTCCTTTTTCTTAATATTTCACTGCCTTTGCAGTAATTCTAAGTTTAAGTGTGTGTGTGTGTGTGTACACCTGCGAGTGTGAGAGTGTGTGTGTGTGTGTGTGCCCTTTCACTCCCCCAGCCGCCACCTACCCACGGCAATTTAGTGTTAAAGTAAAATTATAGTAATCAACAATAACATCTCGGCTGTGAAAGAAGGTCAGCGCCGCTCGGCTTTTGTCTTTGAGTCGACACTTGTTTAAAAAGTATGTTTGGGAGAGAGAGAGAGAGAGAGAGAGAGAGGGAGAGGGAGGGAGAGAGAGAGGGAGAGGGAGGGAGACAAAGGCCTCTGTCAGAAACGTCCTTTGAAGACCTTCCGTGTTTCAACGCGGCTCGGTGACTCACCTTGAGCCTGATTCTTATTCAGTGAAATTCTCCCATTTATTGATTTATTTATTTATCTATCGTCTGGAAACAAAGAGGAAATTACATTTTATGCCCATCACTGTCTTGTTTTTTTGTCGTTTGTTGACTTTTCCTTGGACTGACTTCACTGCGCGAGTGTTTGTGTTTGCGTGACGATCAAAGAAGAAGAAGAAGAAGCATTAAAGGACTCAATGTAACAGCAGTTTTGATTTAGGATGAGGAAAATCTCTGAAATGCAACTATTGCAGTTTCAAAGTAAGCTTAAAAGAGTGGAATTTAACTGTGTTTTAACTCTTTTTAGTGACAAAAATGTAATTTAAATGGATAAATTGAACGTATTTGGATTGGAATTGGTGGTAAAATATTCAGTTTAACACCAATTTTGATTAGGACTAGAAAAACTCTGAAACAGTGTTGAATGTAACAATTTTAGCTTCAAAGTAACCTTAAAAAAGTCTAATTTGAGTAAATTTCAGGTTGTATTCAACATGTTTAGTGAAAGAAAAAGATAAATTGGATGTAGGCCTATTTGGAATCAGAATTGGAGCTAAAATGACTCAATTTGACAGCTTTTTTGATTTGGATGAGAAAAACCTTTATTTAACTATTTTAGTCTTAAGGTAACCTTAAATAAGCAAAGTTCAAGGTGTATTCAACACGTTTAGTCACAAACATACACTTAAAATAGAGAAATTGGACGTATTTGGAATCAAAATGTGCACATAGAATTGGTTCTAAATAAGTCAATTTAACACCAATTTAGATTATTATTATTATTAGATACCAAATATATGGTGGAATTGTGTTTTAAGTTCACTGTAAAACTAAAATATTTAAATTTAACATTGTTTCAGAGTCGGAATTGCTGTTTAATTGATTCTTTGGCATGCTTTTAACGTAAACTGGCACGTTATTCTCAGAAACTTGATAAATGTAGCTGAAGGTGTGTATTTTTCATCCAAAGGTTTACTATTATTTAGTTTCTGCATTATTTTTACTGAAAATATTGACTTGCACGGCAGCACAGACACAAAACACAAGCAATTTTGTGTAGAATTTGTTAGGAAACTATTAAAATGTATCAAGTGGAGGTATTTCTGCACATCGGCTGTAGAAAAATACTTACGAGTCAAACTCTCGTGTCGTATTAATGTTCACGACGTGAAGCAACAGGTTCGGACTCTCGTCAACGTCCAAAACAGGAAAGCAACTGAAAAAGCCTCTTTATTTTTTATCATGCAAATAAGAAACCATTAAAAATCTGAGCGTTTTCCCCCTGTTTTGCTTCCACGTTAAAAAATGTGTGTGAATGAGTGAGACAATAGGCTTTGCTGCGCACATGAACGAGGCCTGGAGCGGCACGATTCCTCCTCACACGCGTTCCCACAAACCTTCCCGTTATTCCACCGTTAAAGCTCACTCCCACCTCTTGGCTCCGGGCTGAAAAAGACTCCCCTCTCTCTCTCTCTGTGTCTCTCTGTGTCTCTCTCTCTCTCTCTCTCTCTCCATGTTTTTTTTTTGTTTTTTTTTTTAAAAAGAGGAACAGCTTTTTAACGTGGTGAGGATTAGCCTGCAGATCCCTGGTCTTTACCGTGGCTCAAACAAAATGCCTGCTTCACACAAATTGAAAATCGGATTTGCCAACTCGACGCCTCAGGTTATAAAGCGTGGATATTCATCTAATTGCGTCGGTACAGTGGGGGCGTAATTACACGTGCAGACAAACTGTTACAGTGTAATTACTGTGTCATTAAAACAGGAGTAAAGTAGACGCGGGCTATGAATATGCACGCGGAATAATCCAGCTGTTCTCAGCAAATATTAGACTGTGAGTCAAGAAGAATTAACACCTTTTTATGTTTTTTTTTATTTTGACATAATCACACTGTACATGACACATTCTCAAGAAACACGTAGATTACACACATAATTATACAGACACCTCATTTTTGGGGATTAAAAAAATTGTCTGGAATGTTTATTTTATTTTTCTACAGTCAGATGAAGATTACATTACATTACATGTCATTAAGCAGATGCTTTTATCCAAAGCGAATTGTAAAAAGATGTAAAAGATGGTCAAATTAGCCCTAAAATTGTCTCCTAAACTGAAGTTTTTAAACACTCTCACTCTCCCACACCAAACCCCATTGAGAAAATCACTGATTTTAGCTCACGAGGACACAGGAGCTGCCGGTCCACTGCTGCCTCGTGTGGCCAGTTTGTGTCACTGAGGTAAATCCGACCAAAGTATTTCAAACACAGAATTCACAAAATATCACATTTGAATGTATTTAAGAAAGCCAGCAGTGGATCAACAACTCCTGTGTGCCGTGACGTAAACTTGATGTAAAATCGTTGATTTTCTCAATGGGCTTTGGTGCGGGCGAGTGAGTGAGTTTACAAAGTGACTCGAGCTTAAGTTTATTGTTGGGAAACGATTTCTGAAAATGAAGTGGCCGGACCATAAACATGCAAAAATTGTAAAAAGGAACAGAAAAACTTGGATGGCCACCCGGGGGCGACTCCTCTGGTTGCACAAAGAACTCAGAAAATCAGTTTCCTCACTTCTACAATAGAACTCGATGGCAATTTTTTGTAAATAATGTTTAAATTTTGAGGAAAATACGCGTGATTGACAGCCGGTGTCGTCCAATAGGAGCCTGGCACCAACTAAACGTCACGTTATGATGTTTAAAAGTTGGCAGTAGCAGTAATATCTGTATGAATATCCAAAGTAAAGTGAACATATAACTTTAATTATACGCTATATTTCTCTTTACACTTGAAATCATAAACTGTGTGAGTGTGTGAGCACAATCTGTGTGTACATTAAAAAATAATGAATTATGTCCCTCAGGTTTTTTTTCCTCTTTCTTCTGCATAAATTATTTTTGTCTTTGTCAGTGACATCCGCTGCTCTTCTTCTTCTTCTTCTTCTTCTTCTCTCTCCGTCTGCTGCTTTATTCTCCTTCTCTCTATAATCACACAACTCAATGGTTACAAAAAGCAGAAAAAAAAACCCTCCAAACCCGCGCTCATTTATTTTATTATTATTTTATTTCCCTTCTTTTTGTTACGTGTCACCAAACTTGCAGAGACAGAGTCATTGTGTCGGAGGCTGCTGGAGTATTTTTGGTACAGTAGGTCAGGACTCTGGCGTCTGACGAACGATAAAAAAGTCCCATTCAAACGCGCTAATTGTCACTGTGTGCGCGGCTGATTGACACATCTGGCGTAAATGCAGACTTAGTATTTTTGTACACGCTCGCACAATATAAAAGGGCAATTTATTTCTCTGTTCTTCTCTTTCTCTTTCTCTCTCTCTCTCTCTGCACGCAGTTCATTTGATTTTTTTCTCCTCTTCTTCTTCTCCTTTCGCTCAGACTCAATTTGTAAATATTACCCACACAGGGAATTAGCCCGGGCCCCTTTTTGGATGTTTTAAAATTCCAATTGTAGTCCGACAAGTGTGTGTTTCTGAACGCCGGGGAGGGGAGGAGACGCGCGAGACTCCTGGGTGGCGATCGGTGGCCAGTCTTGTCCTTATGAAACATTTATCAGAGCCTTTTTATGTCTTAATGATGGCGTTTGGATTCCCCGCTCCCTCCCTCCCTCCCTCCCTCCCTCCCTCCCGTCCGTTTGCTCGAGAGGTCGAGTCAGCCATCGAAGAAGAAGAAGAAGAAGAGGGGAGGAATGAAAGAGGGAAGAAACGGAGTGCTGAGAGAGTAAAAAAGAGAGAGGTGAAGAAATGAAAATGACACCCGGGCAATACAGAGATGACAGGGAATCACATTCCTCTGTAAACACCAGCCACTCTTTTCAAATCTTTGCCAAAACATAACGTACTTTTCTCCGAGAACAAGATTCCTCTCACACACACACACACACACACACACACGTCCTCTGTCTTTCCCCCATTTCTGTTTTATGTTTTTTATAATTAAAACATAATATTTATCTTTCCGTAACAGAAGGCTGCCGCGTACTCCGTCAGGTAGACTCTTTGCATATTAATATTCTTTAATACATCAACAAGCTATCTGCACCGGTGTCACTGCTCACACTGCAGCAGCAGCAGCAGCAGCAGCAGCAGCAGCAGCAGCAGCACGACAGGAAGTAAAAGAAGAAGTAGAAGAAGGAGAGATTCAGAAGTGAAGGATACAAAGAGGAGAAATAAACATTCTCTTTAAAACGCAGCTGAAAACTGAACAAAGTGACACAAAGATGTGAATTAAAAGTTTGTTCACAGAGTGTCAGACGTCACATGTGCATGAAATAAAAGACTCAGGCAGATTCAGAATAAATAAAGTGGATTTGGTCTCTGTTTCTTTTCAAAATGTAAGTGACAGGGTGGAAAAACCTGGAAGACAAATATTCATATAAATAAATATAAACGTGTAAAACAAACTGAATTTAGGCTCAAATACAACAAAGAAGAGAAGAGAAATTCATAAATCTAACTGT
>NC_081138.1:30939159-31030604 GCF_958295425.1 Solea solea
TGCTGTGACGTTAAATCGATGATTTTCTCAATGAGGTTTGGTGTAGGAGGACGAGCGTTGTTTTAAACTTCAGTTTTGTGTTGAAAATGGAGTTTTGGATTATTGATAAAGTAGTTATGAACATGTATCAGTGGGAATGAGGTGTTGCAGTAACTACAAGTAAATATATGGAATAAAGATAATCCTTTCACCTTAAAAAGAGCTGATGTTTTACAGCAAATACTCAAACTCGAGCTCGTCTACATTTTCCGTTCTTTGTTTACATGTGTACACAAGACTGAGTCAACCCTCAGCAACACTTTAAATATAGGCCACATTTGTGGGGGAAAACCAAAGATCTTTTTAAAAAGCCACTGCTGTTGTCATTTTTAGTTTTTTTTTTTAAAAACATCAAAATCAACAGCGCATTAATGTCGTCTAACCTCCATGTGGCTCATGAAACACATACAGAGTTACTCCAATACCACACGTGTAAAAAGCTGCTTTTCTGCGGGAGAACAATCGCTCAGAAAGCAGCGAACAGTGGAAAGTGAATAATACACATGTTGGTGGACGGGTGTGTGATCATGGCGGGAGGCGGAGAAGAACACCACTGAACCACTTCATAGTTCTTGGCTGCCGTTCTTTACTTTTCTTTAATCTCCTTTCATCTTTGAAAGTGTCTCTGTGCGCTGGTGGGCTGGAAGGAGTTCTGCACGTTTTTATGCCAGACAATAAAGACGCACTTAAAGGGATAGTTGTTGTTTTTTTTAACTGTGTGTGTGTGTGGGGGCGCTCGCTTTGTGAAAGGATGGAAAACAGATTTTCAGCGTCTTAACTTAATAAAGTCAACATTAGCTTCAGTAAATATCATCCTAACGACATATTTGCCACTTAATTTTGCTGTTTTTTTCAGCCGGAATCTGAAGTTTGCAAAGTTTTCTCTCGTGCACCAAACCCCATACATCACTTCACACAGGAGCTGTTCATCCACTGCTGCCTCCTTCTGTACGTTCAGTGGTTTTCATTTGTGACTTCTGTGTTTGAAACTCTTGGTTTGGATTCACTTAACTGACACAAGGCTTCCAAACAAAGGTGCAGAAGACCAGCAGCTCCTGTGTTCTGGTGAGCTAAAAACCAGACAAACTTCCATTTATGGCCCGGAAAACTAACTAAACCCTTCATTAAGTCATTTTTTTTATTTATTGAACTTAAGTAACATTTTAACTTAATCAAAAGGTTAAGGTTAAAGTAGAAAAATCTTCATTGTAAAAAGAAGGTTGCATTCAAACCACTGTAATGGAGTCCTGTTTATGTTTGAATCAGTCCGTACTTGTGAGGAGGGAGGGATGGACATTTTATCGCAATATGACATGAGATGCATTCAAAGACCCTGGTAAACTTCATTTCTGCTGGAGCTACAGCTGAAGAAATCGAATAGTCATGTCCGTCCCTACTTGTAAGTCTTTGGAAACTTCTCTTGTGTCTTTGTGTTGTGTCTTTTGAGCTGGATGCTGCTACACCTTGCTTGTTTAATCCCAGCAGGCCCTCCCTCTCCCTCTCCCCCTCTCCCTCTCCCACTCCCTCCAGCTGCAGAGTAAAGCGAGGACGCCTTATGGCGCCGCGAGCTGCACTGAATCATGTGGAGGTTTGTCAGCATTACAGCGACATGGCTGTGTAAAGCTTGTCGCCAGCACCCCCCTCCACTCCCCCCCCCGTTCCTTGTCGAGACTGAAGAGCTCAAATCCTTCCCCCGGTTTCTGTTCAGCAAACAGTTATCAGCGTGTGGATGGAGCGTGTCGTCTGGACTGGAGACAGCGGATGTGGCAGAAAGTGAAGGCAGAGTGAGAGAGAGACAGTGGTGAGAGGGGAAGAGTGGGATTTAAATAGAAATCAAGAGATAGGGACGTGGGTGGCGGAGCACGATGGGTGGAGGGGTGGGGACGGGAAGAAGGGGAGCAATCCAAGTCCCACAAATCTTTGCTCAACCCCACAACCTGAAGCCGACGCCATTAAAAAGGAGGGAGAGGCGAGTGAGATAGCAGCTTAGATGGATCTGGTGGCAGCGATGGTTTGGAGGGATGGTAACTTTAATGGCCCCACTGGGTTTTTAATGAGTGTTGTGCCCCAAACAAAACGAGCTAATTAGTGTTATCATCCATACATCAGACCCGGCGCACACCCATTCGTTCTCAGGCAGGCGCATACACTCACACACACACACACACACTCACACACTCACACACACTCACACACACACACAAGTGTCCTCAAACAATCCAAAAAATACATGTTTTTTTCTCTCGATACGTTCGTTTAATTCACCGATAAAATGCAACCAATGCAGAGTCACTGCATTCCAGGGCCGTGTTCAGTCATTCTGGGGCCCCGTAAGGCAGACAAAGGTGTGAGGGCCCCCCACATCATCTCTTGCTCTAATTAGCTAGAAGGGATAAAGACAAAAATGACTTTATGAAGGGTTTAGTTCAGCTTTTCTGCTTAAAAATGGAAGTTTGTCTCCCGCACCAAAGTGCATGCAAAGAAAGTGACGTGAGTTGTTTGTCTAATGTCTAAAATTACTAAATAAGACTTTTATTGTCTTTTATTGATAAAATTTGCTTCATAGCGATCAAGAAGTAAAGATTTTTGTGCATTGTGAGACTTTTTTTTACATTGATCTTTACTTTGATTTTTTTTTACATTGATTTCTTTCTTTCTTTATTTTTTTTAGAGGAGCATATTTGAAAGAAAACTCCTAATATTTAACCAAATAGCTATTTTTAAATCACTGTATTTCCTCGCCGTGACCTTGTCCTCGTGCCTAAATGCACTCGGTTGTTGAGTCGTGTGATTGGCTGATTAGATTTGTCTGTTAAAACCCAGTTGAACAGCTGTACCTAATAAAGTGGAGAGCACAGAGCGCCAGAAGGCCGTGCCCCGGTTGTAAGCCGAGCGATTACGTCCACACTGGTTTAAAAGCACGATAACTTTGCCCTGAATGAGCTTTTGGAAAAACACAAGAAAACAAAAAAGGCTTTAAAGCAAATATCCCGGCATTTGGACCCGAGCCGCCGTTACCTGCCTGTAAGCCGCCGTGTTTGTCACGCCATCGCCTGTGCTTGACCACACCGCCCCCGCCCCCCCGCCACCCCCACTTTATTTCTCCAGCACTAAGCCTATTATAAAATCAATAAACAATTGAGCTTTTTTTTTTCTTTCTCCCAGTGCTTTTAAATCTTTTTTCTCCTCTGTATATCCTCTGAGATGGAGGGGAGGCATGCAGCGGAGAGGGGAGGAGGGGCTGAAGGGAGGAGGGGGGAGGAAAAACAGCTCCTTTTCTGTCACAATCTTCAAGTCAAGTGAGTTTTTAACTCCGGCTGACGTGCGAGTTATTTTCCAATTGTGATTATTGTGCGAGTGAGCGTCTTTAAGTTAAACGCAGTGATCACACACAGAGAGTCTGATTAATGCACACACACCTGTGTGATGTGTTATTGGTGACGATTGTCACGTCAATCACGTCAAAACACACTGTGTGTGTGTGTGTGTGTGTGTGATTCTCACGATACGAGATTTTCTCTATTTATTCACAACGTAGAGGCCAAAGGTCAAAGGTCATGAAGTCTATGTGTTGAACGTGGATGGAGCGTCACGGAGTGTAGCTTCCCCCGCCGTTATCCCACAGTAAACTCACTCATCTTCAGCCAGGTCACTTCCACCCCCTCATTCGTTTGAGCAGCGCCACCGTGAGGAGACATGAAGTAGTGACGATGACCTTTGACCTTTTGTCATCACAGTAAATCATGTACGTGCCAAAAATACACAAAGCTTGAGAAGAACACAAAGAAAGAACTTCTCAGTTTTGTCGTCTTGACCTCGTGAACTCCACCGCGACGAGGTTGAAAGTTTTTGAAACATAGTCCCGTCTCAACACTTCTGTCGCATCGCGGCTCACGGGGGGAGGGGGGTTGTTTGGTGGGGGGGGGGGGGGGGGGGGGGGTGTTTGTGTGATTGAGGGGTTTTTAATTGTCACATTCTCCAAATGTAATAACCCCTCGAGTTGATAAAAATCAACAAACAGCGACTCTGACAGCTGATTTTCAAATTAGGCATCAAGTAACGCAGCGATTACAGATTTTAATTCCCTCTGTCAGCTTCAACTCATGTTTCAAGCTCCGCGTCGGGGAGATGTCAATGTGAACTTTTTACTCCCGCCGCCGCTGTGAACTTGGAAATTATAACCCACAGTCACACACACACACACACACACACACACACACACACACACTGTTTACTCTACGAGTGCACATACTGTAATTATCTGTGATCAGAAAAAAACACAGCACAGGTTCTTCCTCTTCCTCTTCTTCTTCCTCTGCTGATGGATCTGTGCTGTCGTGGTGTCGCCACGTCGTCCGCCGCCGCGCACACTCGAGCAGACGGGATACAGTTGTATTTCACAGATTATAGTGAAACGTAACGACGGTCTTTAGAGCAGCTGCGGCGCAGCTGTCCGGCTCCGGAGGAACTCTGCAAACACGGGATTGACATCTTAATCTGACGTCCTCAAATGCCGATGCATTATTCATCTGCATGAACTCAGGACTTGAAGTGTTAAAGAAACAGAGCGTGAGTTCACGCAGTCGCTAACATTTGTTAACTCTCTGCTGCAAAGACGTGATTTTCAGACACAAATGTGTATCATTTTGTTTATAACGCAGATATAAAGCTGTTTTGTTACGTCACAGTCTGGAGCAGCGTGACCCTGCGATGTTAGGCTCGCTGTTAGCACGTAGACCACCATTTTGTGTCTTTCCAACATCCATTAACGTCAAATTTTGTCTCCATCGTCCGTGTGGTAGTGTCGTTTCAGGTCAAAGGTCGGGGTTAGGGTTAGTCACCAGTAACTTATATAACTCTTATCCTCGGAATGATTCTGTATTTTAAAAGTCTGGTTCCAGCCAAACTAACAGAATAATGCCGTTGTGTAAAGACTGGTGTCCACTGTGAGACAAACGTCCCCTCTTTGTCCGTGCCTGCTGTTCACAGTCCACTGACCGCACTCGTGACTCCAACAGATTTCAGCCGGCTGTCCACTGCGTCATCTTGGACATTTTAATTTTCCTTCTCGCTAGCCTCCATCTTGGCCGACCCTCCCGTCAACATGTCCACTATTGGCTGACCCTCCCTCTCCCCCCCCCTCCCTCCCTCCCTCTCTCTCTCTCCTCCACCCCAGTCTGGCTTAACGACAGCCAAGCCTTGATTGGATGAGTCAAAGATCTCTGGAAAGCCCTCGTCAGGACGAGTGTGAATGAGTGGACGTGTGGACTATCGTGGTCAAGTGTCCGCGCTTTTCTTTGGCTGCCGTTTATCCTCTGGAGAGCGAGGCCCACGATGCTTTGCCTTCGAGGCTGGACCGGCGCTTGGCTCCGTCTCGGGGTTTTGGTCCTGGAGTGGGCCCCGCGGCTCGTGACTGCGCTCGGGGGCCGCATGGCGCGGCCATGTGTGTCACATCCCCTCTTGTCACAGCAGCAGACGGCGGGCCGGACCGCGGCCGTCGGCCTGTCACTCTTGGACGCGGCTCCTTCGCCTCGTGGTTCTGACAGTGACTCGCTTTAGTGACGATTTCCATGAGAAGCAGCAGGTTGTTATTCTCCTGCAGACGCTTTCATGGTCCCTCGCCCCTCCACGTTCTTGTCCACGTGTAGTCGCGTCTCCCGTCACCATACTCACCTCTCTGCACGCGTGGGACCGTCGGTGGACAGATAGCGAGCGCCTGCGGTCCCTGCTCGCGCGGCCTCCTGCCACCGTATCACACCTCCTTTCAGCGGGGGAAGAAAAGCGTCCGCCGCGCCTCCTTTCTTACTCCCCGTGTTTCTCTCCGTCTTCCCCTTATTTCCACCGGGAGGAACACTGACCTCATTTGTGAGGACAATAACCCTCCTTGACTTTGGGGATTAAGACATGAAACCTTTGTGGATTAATTAGGTTCAGAGCTGAATTCATTTGGTGGAGGAGGCCGTGGAGTCGCTGATAGATTTGTTAAAAACACTGGTTTAAATCCTGCGTTTCTTCCCCGGGCCTGAGCGTTGTTAGCATGTGCAGGGAGGAGTCTCAGGCGACGTCCACGCCCGGGTGTCCTAACGTTCGCCTGCCGAGCTTAACTCTCTCTGCCCGGACTATATCTGCAATCTGCCGTAAGCCGGAGTGTGAATCTGTGCGTCAGCTCCTCTAAGATCTACTCTTAAGCTTGTCACGCATAATGTAGCGAGTAGCGGCGCCGACAATGCCGCGGGAATCACATTATCTCCGTTGTCCTGGTAACAAAGCAAAGTGTTTGTTTTCCAAGATGTGGTGCAATTGCAATTTAGACGCTTTACACCTATTGTGAGCGCGTGTGTGTGTGTGTGTGTGTGTGTGTGTGTGTGTTTTCTTCCCCAGTCAAGAGCATATGTTATTTGAATGTATCTTTAGCTCGCAAAAAAAGAAAGGGGGTGTGGTGGGGGGGCGGGGGGGGCTGTTAGTTCGATGTTTTGTTTACAAACTAACAAAGGTGTCTGTTTCAGCGAAGGCGCGGCAGAAGACGTGTTAATGCCTGTTTCATGTCACCTTGTGTTGGTTGTAAATAAATGCGACTGTTTGTCTTATTAGAGTAACACCCCCTACACCCCCCGCCCCCCCCAGGTATCGCTCCCTTACGGGCCGCGTGTTGAACATGTGCTCGACGACGACTCCCCTAATGAACGCCGCCGTCTCGCCGCCGTCGTCAAAACGTGTCGCCGGATTCTTCTGCGCCCCCCCCCCCCCCCGCCTAACCCCCCCCCCCCCATCGCGCCGAGGCCCACGCGCGCCCGGCATATGTTTATGACGAGGTACAACGCTGTTAAAGAAAGTATATAAATAATCTCGGAGCTCCGTGAGCGTCACGTGGTCGTAAATGAGCTGAATTTGCAGGTTCTTTAAAAAAGTTAAATTCACACCAAGCACAAAAGTGCAGGTACTTTGTTGCATGTGGAGGATTTAAACCAAACAAGGACACGGAAAGGTTTCATCTTTAAACTCCACCACTATTTACTGTCGTCCCCTCTTGGGTAAACGGATTTGTCCGGGGTTTAGAAGGACTCACGTTCCTCCCCAGTGGTCCTCGTCTCATTCCCACCTCATTCCTGCATCTGAAGACTGGAATTCAAGGCTGAGCCAGAAGCCAGCAGCCTCTCACGGGGGGGCGAGGGGGGGGGGGGGGGGCAGATCCACCAAAATGCCACCTCTCCTGGCAGGTGGTGCGTGTAAGGTGCAGTTGTGCCGCTGCAGTTCTCTGGGGGCCAGAATCAGGTCTTTCCTTGTTAGACACAGAGATGATGCTCGGATGGAGAAAAGCCGCCTTGGTCAATCTCTCGTCTTCTCCCTCAGCTGCTTATGTCCCGTTCCTGATCCCTCACTTCACATCCTCACCTTGTTTTTGCTGAACCTTGACAAGCCGGGATTTTGTCCTTTTTTTCTTTTTTTCCCTTCTTGGCATTCCCTCGTTTTCATCTTCTGGGAGAGAAGGGCAAAAGAAAGAAAAAAAGAGGACGAGGGACTGAAAGTTTTACGCAGGAAAAGTTTTTGGAGGACGTTTCTGGATTATATTCACCAGGCACAAGCTGCTCACAGTGTGAACATGGCACGTTGTCAATGAGATCTATTTCCATGACGATTATTTTTATACTCCAACAATCAGCGAGTCGACTGAACACAGGAGGAAGACGAGGAGAGAGAGAAAAGAAAGAAAGTCCTCTTTCCAATTTGATCCACCCTCTGTAACATGTTAGCTGTAAATACTAACGGTGAGGGGGGGCGGGGATGAATGACGGACCTGCTTCTGTGGCACGTGTCCCGTCGAGTTACCAAACCTTCAGCGTGTGAGCGGACGCTCTTCGCTGCTCAGTGTTGCGGCAAACGCAACATCTGAGAATGCGGCGCGTTGGACAGGTGAGATGCTGCGGTGAGCGACACTTCTGAGAGGCGAGTTAGCGCCGTGTCAGCGTTCCCCATCTGTGTGTGTCGCACGTGTGTGAGCGTGTGTGTGTGTGCGTGCTGTTTCACCATGTTTTGTTTGGGGGGGAGGGGGGAGAGGGGGGAGAGGGGGGGTAAACGACGTCTGCGTTTATTCTGACAACAAGTGAAAACATGCAGAGCCTCGAAAAACAAAAGAAACAATGGCGGTAAATGAACACATGACACGTGAGCTGTGAGACAACACACGAGCTAATAATCCACAATCAATCCTTTTTTACTTCACAGCTTTTTTACGTAAAATCATAAAACACACAGTTCACAGTTTGGAGAAATAAAAACGTGAAATATAATCTATAAAAAGAAAATGAAGGAAAGTGTCAATCTGAATAAACAGATAGTTCAAAAGTGACAGATTTAGGGGAGAGACATCAAAGGAACCATCACGCAACTTTGTTTGCAAAGAACTTCCTGTTCCTTTTCTCACGTACGTTTAAAATCTGTTAAATAAGGAGGCAGGAAATCCTGGATCTGTATCTTCATCCAAAATCCACATTGTGTTTTTTTAACAAAATACACTCTCTTACTCACATCCTAATCCAGAATTCTAACTGTTACTCGTATCTTAATCTGAAATCCACACTCTTACTTGTGTTTTAATCCAAGATCCACACTTGTCCAAACTTGTACACATTATTTTGTACCAAAATCCAAACTATTTCTTGTATCTTAATCCAAAATTCTAACTTTTATTCTTTTTTAATCCAAAATTCTAACTCTTATTCTTTTTTAATCCAAAAATCTAACTCTTATTCTTATTTTAATCCAGAATTCTAACTCTTATTTGTATTTTAATCCAAAATTCTAACTCTTATTCTTATTTTAATCCAAAAATCTAACTCTTATTCTTATTTTAATCCAAAATTCTAACTCTTAATTTTGGATTAATTTGTATTTTAATCCAAAATCAAGTCTGTTTCCATATCTTAATACTAATTCCTTGGGTTGTACTCTTCATACCACAGAAATGTTTTTGAGATTATGCCAACGAGGCACAAAAACAAAATGGTCTTTGCAGTAATAAGTAAGTAGTAAGTATAAATGAAGAATATTTAAGTGTAGTATACTAAATAAATCAGTGTGTGTGTGTGTGTGCGTGTGTGTCAGGACTCTGAAGTTTACTCTTTTTCTCCAGCGTTCGTCCAAAAACTGTGGTAGAAAAACTCTTTAAAAAAAAAAAAGAAAAGAACATTTGTGCAGTATGAAGAATATGGCAACCACACAAGTGATTTGGAATTCACTGCCATATTCAGTGTCACTATTTGACTGGGTGTTTGGCAGACGACAGCGGGGTACAGATTGAGAGACAGTGTCACGGGGAGAAGGGAATGTCTTGTTCCTCCGTCTTTGCCATTTTCATTTCAGCGGCTGCTTCCTCTTCCTCTTCCTCTTGTTTTCCTGAGGCTGGTTCTGTCTGGTTCAGTTCAGACCTGAAGAGAAAACATCAGTCACCTCTGCTGCGTTACAAACACGTCCGCTGACGCTGGTGGTTGGGTTCGGCCGCTCGCTGAGCTGTTGGAGGAGTTTGTGTTTGACAGAAGGCCTCGACTGCAGAGCGCGGCCTCAGCCAGGCGTCTCTCTCGTCGGGTGCATCACCATCTCTCTCTGACGGAGCCAAGTGTGCACCAAAGGCCATGCCATGATCTGCTGTGGAGAGTGTGTGATAGAGGCCACGCCATCTCCCATCACAGTGTCTGCTCAGACAAAGATGAGCCTGCTCACACACACTAACACACACACACACACACACACACAAACAAGCCACTGAACACTCGTTTTTTTCCCCTTTTCTAATTCATTCATTCATTTTCTACCTCTTCCACGAAAACTAGGACGAAAAATGCTCGTCAACGACCCTTTTTTCATGGATTAAAACGAGACATTAAGTAAATAAAATTAAAGCTCTTACTCGTCAATGAATAAAACACAACACACACACACACACACGCACACACTCAGACTGGGATGCAATAAAATAGTTAAGTCTGACAGTATGTCGTTTTTGCCGCTTGTGTCGCATCATGAGCTTCTGCTCACGTCCTGATGAAGTGACCGATCCTCTGTCTTTTTCTCTCTCTGTTTCTTTGTATTCTTGCGTGTTTTTAACGTCTTATTTCAGCTCGTCTTCACCTTCATCTGCGACACGTGTCACAAACACAGCGTTGTCCTGTAACCCTTTCAAAGTAAAAGCACTTTGGATCAGTGGCTTCACACTGAAGAGTCCTGAAGGACGGGGTGTGTTAGCTTCATGTTTGATGGATGTGTAAAGAAAAGGTGCGCAGGACTTTACCTTCAATATAAGTACGGACTTTTATGGATTTAAAGGCTCATCTCGGCCATTTTTAGACATTTAATGCAGAAATAAACGTTGCATGTTCAAAACTAGAGGAAAACAAACTCAGCTCAGTTTCCCACTGCATCAAAGAGTAATTATTATTATTAATGTTATTATTGTTCTTGCCTCAGATCTGGATCTCTGATCAATTAACTGATTTCAAAATCAAAATCATTTGAAACAAAGTAATCAGCAAATTGCAAACGCTGCAGATGTACTGCTCTGTTTTTGATTGTTTGGTGTTTTAAAGTAAACTTCCAGTATTTTATCTTCTGTGCTACTTGTTTTAAATTTTTATTGTGGCAATAATAATAATCAAAAACACCGTTGTGTTGAACCCAAACCGTAAAATACATCTATTTGAGTGGATTCAGTCGAGATATTTTAAAGAAAAACATCCAGAATCCATCATTTCTTGGATCAGAACCTTCATCTCATCAGATTTGATCTCGTTTTATAAAAACATTGAAACAAACGTGTAAAATCGCGTCTTCTTCCTCGCTCTCCGCGACGCCGTGATTTCTGCGAGCATTAAAGTCGTAACTCAGCGACGCAGCGAGGCGCGTTCCCGTGAACTCGATTAGACGCTGGAAAGCGTTCTATAATCTGTGAAGTCGCTTATTACGGTTCATCATTTTTTATTTACGTTTGTCTGTGTTTCAAATGAAGTCAAATGTGTTTGTAAATGAGCGAATCATTCAGTTCCCATGAATACATGAAAATAAAATGAAACATTTGAAATATAACAAGCACGTATTCATCAGTTTGATCAGATTATTTTACTGATATTAAACTTTAAGCAGCAGTTTTTTTATTCCTTTAATGACTCGATGTCACTGACACTTGAACTTGAGCTGAAGTCGGATTCCTCACATTTATTTGTCATCGTCGTGTTTTATTTCACTAAAAAACAGACAGTGGTTTTAATGACATTGTTACTCGTTTCTGCTTAAATAAATGAAAATAGAACAAATGAAATTATATCACAAAGACATATCTAATACTCCAATTTCTCACTGATATTAAACTTTTAACAGCAGCTTTTTATTCCTTTAATGATTTGATGTCACTGTTTTTAGTTTGAACTTGAGCTGAAGTTGAATTCCTGATGTTTATGTTTTTATTCCACTGCTTAAATAAATGAAAATACAATTTAAAATATGAATATAACATATACATATCCATCAGTTTACTCTGATTTCCCACTGATATTAAACTGTTTTATTTCACTAAAAAAAAAGAGAAGACACTTGTTTTTCTGCTTAAATCCATGAAACATTGTCGTTAAATCACAGGTGAAGCTTAATCCATCTGCTTTTTTTTTTCATCTCCCAAATCCAAATTAACGCCGTGTAACAGCGATCGATGAATCCCCGCTAATCCCGTTAGACGTTTTGTTTTAAAATACCAGTTCCCAGCTGGAGGCTCCGAGCACTCATCTGCCACCCCCCCCCCCCACACACACACACACCACCACCTTCTCTTCCTTCATCTTTCTGTTGCTCTTTTTTTTCTCCCTTTTTTTTACCTCTGTCTATCCCTCCCTCCCTCCCTCCCTCCCCCTGCATCTCTCTCTCTCTCCTCCGTGTGTTTGTTTTCCAGGCTCCGGGGAGAGAATTTGGCCCAAATCCTCGGTATCACATATCTGACCATTTTTCAAGCCCCAAATGAAGCAAATAATATTTTTTTTTTTTTTTTTTTTTTGTGCTTTAAAGGTCAAACATTAATGCTGGCTTAAAACAAAAAAAACACACACAGATGAGTGGGTTTATGAATTTAGCTGCTGCTGCTGCTGCTGCTGCTGCTGCTGCTGCTGCTGCTGTTGTCGCCGTCGCCTTTGTAATGGAAGATTCAGCGAGGGAAGCTTAACATTGCATTGTTTTATTTTTTGCTTTGACAACGAACGCAGACGCCACCAGAGCCCGCGCAGCTGCTCCCCGCGCTCACAATGGCAGATTAATTAACACAATCATGTGGCGCTGGCTGGCGCTCAGTAGCCAGGTCTGCACGGGCACAGATAGGTAAATCCTGTACACGCGTTTCCAGACGACCGCGGCGTCTTCCTTGTGATGCCGAGCCACGCGTGCGTGGTCACTGAGTGGTCAGTGTCTCTAGCTCTGTTGACATTTATTATTATTATTAATAATAATAATAATAATAATAATAATAATAATAATAATAATGTGTGTTTGATTGTGGTTTATGTTCTGAAAGTGTAGATTCATCCAGGTCATAGTTCTCCATGAGTGTGTCCTTCTGTCCGCAACTTTTATTTATCAAATATGGACAATGCAGTTTTAATGTAGAGCATTTACAACTCCAGCCCCTATTTTGGGCTTTTTCTTTAAAAGTAAAATACATAAATAAAATCCATGACGATGCACCACAAAGGTCACATGCATAAGCACGATAAGATTAAATTTACCTTTATTGATCCT
The DNA here is from genome assembly GCF_958295425.1 of Solea solea. NCBI lineage: Eukaryota > Metazoa > Chordata > Actinopteri > Pleuronectiformes > Soleidae > Solea > Solea solea. Next base: position 30,951,967 of record NC_081138.1, read on the forward strand.
CCGTGGTGCAGAAAGTCACAGTGATCCAGCAAAATGCAATACAAGATAAATAAGAATGGGAATTTAAAGATATAACATATAACAAAACTATAACATAGAATGAAAAAATAAAATAAAAATAAAGTTTCTCATGCAGTTTGCACCACATTATACAACAATAACAATAAATGAGATCATATACTAAATAAGCAGAGCTCTGAGATGACACTTAACCTTCAAAGTAAAACATTTTATATCTGATAGATGTATATATATATATATATATATATATATCATCATCATATATATAAGTCATACAATTAAACTATAAAGAAGAGACTGAGTGGAATGCCAAAGCTGTGCTGATTCTGTGGCTTTATTCTGTATTTATATACGTAAATATTCATGTTTTTTGACGTCTTTGTGCCGTATGTTTGTATAGTCGTCTAAAACATAAATGTACCGCTGCTTTACTTCTTGGTTAAATACATAAAAAGTTGAATTAAATAGAAGTATCTACAAGTAAAACATATTATATTTCTGTAGTATTATCTCCTTATTGTTGTATATACAGTTTTTAACCATTCCATTAGGAATGAGACAGTGTTACCTCCCTATTACAACATCATTATTATTATTATGACCCTGTTGTCACTGTGTCATGTGACCTGCACCTGCTCCAAGTCTGTCGCTCATAAAATTTGTCCTGTGGATTTTCTCGGCTGCTGCTTCTGTCCGTGTAAATGACTTCATGTCTGTGTAAAGATTTATCAGCGTGGATGTATTTATGTCTCCACCGTCACCACCACATATATTTAACCACACGTGTGTGTGTGTGTGTGTGTGTGTGTGTGTGTGTGTGTGTGTGGGTGGCTGCTCGACACGCCCACTGCCGTCATCACCACCACCGTCACACGTCGCCGGTGCTGATTAAGATTCCGCCGGTCGACGCGTGTCCCACTGACTTTAGTTCCCTGACATTTTAAACGGTCTATGAAGCCGCCTGACTTTCAGGTGCAACGCTGAGTAAATGGCAAGTCAAGAAATTATGTATCTTTAACATACAGACATCCAGCAGGGGATGTGAGGAGGGGGGAGGAGGGGGGAGGTGAAGGGGTGAACGGTGTCGGATCAAAGGTGGTCAAATCTGTACTGAACTGTGTGATCTTTCTCTAGTGAACAACATGTATGCGACTTTTCTCTTCTTTTCACCTACCTAACTACCTACTTACCTATTGAATGTAAAGGGTCCCAATGATTGAGCCCTGTGGGACTCCACATGTAATTTCTATCTATCTATCTATCTATCTATCTATCTATCTGTCTATCTGTCCTTCTGTCTGTCTCGCTGTCTGTCTAAGGTTGTTGTAAACCCGTTCACAGTTGTTTCTGGATTAAGTTTCTTGCTTCAAAATGCGAATCATAATCTTAAATCTATAAACAATATTTATTCTCAGGTGACAAATGGATCATGTGACACGTGTCAATCTTGTCAGGTGACTTGTTTAAGACACCAGTGTGTGCTGTGATGACTTTGACGTTTTTTGGACAAGAGATTTTTCTAGTAATGTAGAAAGCTTTTTTTTGGTTTTATTTTTATTTATTTTTATTTTTTGATTCTCATCAGTATCAGACTAGCAGAACCCGGAGGACTTTTATTTTGAAGGGATTACACAAACACACTTAAGTGTAGTCGAGGCACCCTGGACCTTTAATGCATTCATATTTTTAATCTTTACCATCTCATTGAACATGACCAGACTTTGTCAATATTTTACCCTTGGACCGTCACTAACCACGCCCCCCCTCCACCCTCCCTAACCCCTCCCCCTCCGTGCTGATATAATGATCACTTAACAGTCAGGAGTCTAAGGCGAGGAGGAAATGAGGGCGTCGGCAGCAGCAGAGAGGACAACAACACTGAAGCAATTATGTTTCTTTGAGCCAAAGCATTCTCACGTTAATGAAATCCCTTATCGTTGGGAGGGGAGGGAGAGGGGGGGCGGGGGGGAGGGACAGGTGCACGAAATGTACGTCGTTCATTTATCTTATTCTCTGAAATAAACGGAAGGAGCGGCGAGAATAATGTAAGAGATAAAGTCCGGGCAACAAGTGTGAGTCGTCTTTTTTTTCTTCCTTCTTCTGCAAAGACAGAAGAAGAAAAGAGTTTTTCTGACGGAGCGATGACTCAAGAAGAAGAAGAAGAAGAAGAAAGTAGAGAAGAGGACGCGGTTATCACCTTTGTAAAGGACAAATCGAAGTGTTTAACATTTGAAGTATTTACCTGCGTCTGCCCTTTACGTCGCCGCAGGTCACGCAGATATGATGATTAAAACATGTCGGAGTTTTTTAAACTTTTCTTTTTCAGTTTCTCAGTTAAAGTCACAGTTTACAAAAACTCTTTAGCTTTAGATTTTATGGCTTTAGAATCATCAAAAATAAATGCTCAATGAGTGCAGTTATTCAACCGTTTAGGAATCACGGTACTGAGAAGCTGACGCCACCAGCGTGTGACGCGCCGGTGAAACAAGGAAGTTCTTTCACCGGAGCTTTCACCGTTAATTTGCTTCATGTTTAAGAAGAAAAGATGAAACTCTGTTTGTCTTATTTTAAATCAGTTAAACTCACGTTTCCCCGTTCATCTCTTCCCTGGTGTTCACGTCACCGTGTGTTGTGTCACGTGAAGATTTACCAGCAGCAGCAAACTGTGATAATTCAGACCTTGGTCTTCCTCTCAGTGACCTCTGACCTCTGCTTTAGCCTCAGAGGAAACAGATTCAGACTCAAACAAACACATGTCATCATCAGCACAGTCTTTGTCCTCTGGGGGATTCTGAACACATGTACCTTGTTGTTGTTGTTGTTGTTGTTGTTGTTGTTGTTGTTGTTGATGTTGTTGTTGTTGTTGTTGTTGTTGTTGTTGTTGTGACGCGTGCGTCTGGACTGACGATGTTTTAACTTACCCCCGGTGGCTTCACTGGAAGAGAAGCACCAGAAAAAGGAAAAAGGAAACTTACAGTGAAGCATTAAGTGATTAAATATTCTCTTTCTATCGAGTTCACAATATAAGAGCAACTTTAAAAAGCACCAGAGCCGTGTACATGTGTATATATATATATATATATATATATATGTATATGTGTGTGTGTATTTTTGGCAGCAGTAATTAATGTGAGCCGCTCGTGGTCAGTATTTTTAGGGACGGTGCATGAAAGCAGGTGTGGAGTGAGTTTCCTGTGAAATTCACAGAGGGACAGCGATGATGTCACAGCCCCAAGATACAAGATACTGTACCACGGGGACGAGGACGCACGGGTAAATAAATGCCCCAGTCCTTGTTAGCTGCCGCCGCCGCCGCTGCTATTAGTAGCGTCGCGCTGCAAAGACACTAATGTCCGCTCTGGGCTAGCGCCCGCCCGCCGCTAACTTCCTGTTTCTGTCGCTCCTGTAAAAGAAGGCTATCTGACTGGAAACAGATCTGGGGCACTGGGGGGGCCCCCGGATTTAATGACCCATTTCTTCAGCTGCCTCGTGCCACAAGCAGTTAAACGACAGTCAAGGTGCCCAGAGGTTCCCCGACATGGGACCAGAGGGGGGGAGGGCGGCGAGGGGGAGAGGGAGGGGGGGAGTGGAAGTCACAGAGATGTGGAGCTGAGGAGACAGAGTGAGTAATAGAGAGCGACGTAGCCCGGGCGACCAGGCAGCAAATCAAAGCCTATTTCCCTCAGCAGGACGTTAACTAGCGGCCACCGCAGCCTCCGCTCACATGCTCACATGCTCACTGCGTTCCACGACTTATTTTGTCATCAAGTGCTGGAGTTTCATTCTTTTTTCCTTTTTTACTGTCGCCAGGCTTTCAGGGGACGAGACCGTGGCTGCACTTGTTGAATCCAGTGCTTTAAAGGGCCAATTACAAGTTTTATTTCAATGTGGAAACTCTAAAATCATCATCAGGATTTTGGCTGAAGCTATGTCTTCTATGTCCTCTGTGTCAGATTTGTCACAGCTTTGATTATTTGAGTTGGGAGAAGTGTAAACACAGAAAAGTCCGGGCAGCCATGTTCTCACGCTGCTTCCTGGCAGCGTTCAGTATAAACCCGAACTGTGGCTTTAGGAAAACAGTTAAACACGTGATCTCACCTTTACGCAGCCTTTTGCAACTGGAAACTGAACTTTGTAAACGCTCACTCTCCCACACCAAAGCCCACAGAGAAAATCAGTGATTTAAGCTGCAGGGACACAGGAGCTGCTGGTCCTCTGCTGCCTCGTGTGGTCACTTTGTGTCACTGAGGTCAATCTGAACAAAGGACTTCAAACACAGAAGTCACAAAATGACACATTGGAACTCACTGATGGAGGCAGCAGTGGATCAACAGCTCCTGTGAGCTGTGATGTTAAATTCACTGATTTTCTCTATGGGGTTTGGTGTGAGACAGAGAGCAGTTTTAAAAGTCAGCGAAATAAGGCGGCGAACACTTAACACAAGGTTTACTTAGTAAAAATCCATGTCAGCTGAAGTCTACAGTATGTTAGGAACATGTTTGCTGCTCTCCGTCAGTGTTAGACCGACTTTTCTGATCGCAAAAACACTCTCACTCTCCCACACCAAAGTCCATAGAGAAAATCAACGTTTTTTAGCTTGTGTGGGACACAAGAGCTGCTGGTCCACTGCTGCCTCGTGTGGTCACTCTGTGTCACTGAGGGTGATCTGAGAGAAGAGTTTAAAATGTTGAAATCACAAATGAACACGTTTGAACTTAACTGATGGAGGCACAACGGAGATCAATGACTCCTGTGTGCTGTGATGTAAAATTGTTGATTTTCTCAATGGGGTTTGGTGTGAGTGTGTGTGTGTGTGTGTGTGTGTGTGTGTGTTTGAGCGGTTCGATTTCCAGTCATAAAGGTGTGTTTAAGAGCGAGACACAGCACTGAACACATTCTTAAGACAGGTTTTATTGGTTTTATTTGGTGAAATTGCCGTAGATTCACAGATTTCCATCCACACACACACACACACACACACACACACACACACACACTGCTTTACGGCGATGACAGCACTCGTCCTTCTCAACAAGTGCCCGAGACCTCGAGGACAGACCTAAAACAAACTTCCACTCTCCTAAAACTTGAGCGCGTGCCAGCCTATCAAGCCATTGATCAATTATTAATAACCCACAATCCCCGGTTCTTGATGTGGCTGCATGGATTTGGGAAAGCAGGCAATTATGTGCAGCCCTCTTCTGGGTTTTGGCCGCCTGCATCTTCCTCGTCCTGCGTCTCCTCGTCCATAAAAATATAACAGATAGTCCCGTTCTTATTGCAGATATCCAGATCCAGATTAATTTGTAATTAGTCTTGAGTTGTTGAGCCTCTGAAAGATAAAGGATTCCAGCTCCTATTCTCCTCGGCCCAAACGCTGACGATCACTTAAAGAGAACAAACGCCAGATAAAAATAGCTTAAGCTCCGACTTATTTGTTTGCCGACAAATGGCCGACACATATGTTTGAATGGCCGGGGTGAAGCTGAAGCACGCGCCCAAACACTCGCTCGCTCGCTAAGAAACTTGTTATTGTGTCTCTCTCTCTCTCTCTCTCTCTCTCTCTCTCTCTCTCTCTCTCTCTCTCTCTCTCTCTCTCGTGTTTGTTTGTGACAGAAAAGAAAAGGAAAGAAAAAAGAGGGAAAATTACTGAAGGATTCATCAGAGCTCAGTGCAGTTTTTATTTTCATGAGCGAGACGGAGAAATAAAAGAGAGAGAGAATTCAAACATCTTCTGCTTCAGTTTTACTCTGTAACTTCTGAAGTCTTTCCTCTCCTCTCCCTTCTACTTTTTCATATCCTTTCCTTAATTGTCCTCTCCTTGACCGTCCTTTTCTTAAATGTTCTTTTTCTTGAATTTCTCTCACCACCAATTCCTTTACTTACCTCAACTTTGCTTTCCTTAATCGTCCATCTTCCATTTCCTCTCTTCTCCTCATTTTTCTTGTCCGCTCCTCTCCTTTCCTCTTTCCTTCAGCTGCCTCTCCTCTCCTCTCCTTTCCTCTTTCCTTCAGCTGCCTCTCCTCTCCTCTCCTTTCCTCTTTCCTTCAGCTGCCTCTCCTCTCCTCTCCTCTCGTAGAGAAACACCCTCCGGCAGGTTTCTTTTACTCTTCCCATTAATTTGCCCCCAAATGCCACATCGTCTCCTGCACTGATAACAAATGATGAATTTCTGGACTGCGTGTGTGTGTGCGTGCATATGCGTGTGTGTGTGTGTGTGTGCGCGAGACCATTTTAAAGAATTACATGGAATTGTTTTTAGTCATTTAAGAGGACGGGGGTGAGGAGAGGTGGGGGTTAAGGGTGGGTGTGGGTGAGGGGGTGAGTGTGGGCGCTTGGGTCTATTAATAGTTGAGTCATCAGTGCCTCAGTGTTCTGAAATGGCAAATTGTTAGATCCCCAATGGTGATTATTACTTTCTGTCAATGACCTTCATAACAAATTAAAATTATGCGACTGGGACGGAGCGTGCTCTTTAATAGGCGTTATGCATGGGACTGTCTGTCTGTGTGTGTGTGTGTGTGTGTGTGTCTGTGTGCGTGTGTGTGCGTGCTGGCCAGAGGCTGAAGGCCTGCAGCATTTAAAAAAAAAAAAACTTGCCTCCTCTCACTAAAATCTCTGACCTGTTATTTTTTTATTATTATTTTTAAAAGCGCCGCTCGTCGCCCGTTTTCTCGCGCTCGTCTCACACACACACACACACACACACACACACACACACACAAGGATGTTTGCAGCCACAATATAAATCTTTTTATTTCATTTTCCGAGACACTGGACAAGTTCATAGAAGAGGGAAGAAAAAAAGAGGCAGGAGCTCGTCCTTGGTCTGTGGATTTACAGCCTGACCACACACACACACACACACACACACACACACACACACAGAGACATATGTATGTGCGAGGTGCAGCAGATTTACCCACTTTAGCTCCTCCCCCTCCTCCTCCTCCTGCACAGTGGCCTTGTTAAAAGTGTCCATGGCCTCCTGTGGTAATATACTGTATGTCTTTAAGTGCACATTTCTGCTCCCGGTCGATGGATCGCGCTGCATTCGCCACCAGATAATTACTCCACCTTAATACGCAGCCTTAATGAGGCTTAATTGATTCATTCTCATTGATGGAGAATAAGAACACGCTAATGGCTGCGGTGAGCGGCGGCATCAACGACGACCGCGCGTGCAGTCAGGTCTCTGACTGACCGGAGGCCGCCAGGACGAGGTGTTACAGTCGGCCAGAGTTTTGTGATTGGACCATTGTGCTTGCCGTTGATTTAGCACCAACAGAAATGAATAGGAAATCAATGGCGGCTCATAGAGGAGGAGGAGGAGGAGGAGGAGGAGGAGGAGGAGGAGGAGGAGGAGGAGGAGTTGATTGAGTTGTTAAAGGGGCAGAGCAACAGGCCGGTGGTCGTGTGGAGGTGCAGACACAGTGAAGACACAGTGAAGACACAGAGACGAGGACATTTGGGCTTTTCTTCCTTCTCATGTTTCCTTGTCTGCACCTGTTCATCCTTTCATGTTCCTGTCATTTTACCTTTTACCCTTAAAACTGTTTAAACGCTCACTTTATTAAGGTTTCATTGGCTTTTCTTGAATTACATTGACTGTCTTTTAATTCCCTGTTCCCTTGCCTTTCCTCTCCTCTCCTTTCCTTGTTTCCTTTCTTTTACTTCATTTTCTGTCTGCCTTTTCCTTCCCTATCCCCTCATTTCCTGGACTCTCTTTTTCTCCTTTCTTTTTCTTAATTTGACTGTCATTACATTTTATTTTACATTTCTCCTCTCCTCTCCTCTCCTCTCCTCTCCTCTCCTCTCCTCTCCTCTCCTCTCCCAGTAAAAGACACAGCAACCTAGTCATCCTTCACTAATGGTAACCACACCACTTCCTGCCAACACAGACTGAGAGGGGGCATGATGAATATACACCCTAATTATTATAGCACAACACACTTAAGCACACACACACACACACACACACACACGCACAAGCTTAGACACTTGCCAGTGTGTGTGTGTGTGTGTACACAAATGCACAGACAAACACATTAGTAACTGCACTTGTCTTCTTGTCCTAAAAGACACCCACCTCTGTCCCCATCTGCCTTTTGTGCTGCCATGCAGACACTCTGTGGACAACACACACACACACACACACACACACCCTCAAGCATCATCCACAGCCTCTCAACGAGGCTATGATCACCCTGCTAGAATGATAAAGTTAGTGAGACATCAGTGCTCCTCCATTTGTATATCTCTGTGTGTGTGTGTGTGTGTGTGTGTGTGTCTTTTTCCAATGCTCTTTGAAGCCTGAAACAGACTTGAGGAGGGGGGGTGAGGAGGTGGTGGAGGGGGGGAACAAAGGTGGGCCGGTGCCAGCCACCATTCCTCTTCCTCCTGCAGCCGCGCAGAGGCAGAGCCTTTACTGAGGGAGAGAGCCACCTTCTGTCAGTGTGTGAGCAGGAGGGAGGAAGAGGAGGAGGAGGAGGAGCAGGAGGAGGGATGGAGTGAAGGATGAGAGCGAGGGAAGACAGGAGGAGAGAGGAAACAGATGAGACGCTCGTCCATCGCTTCCCTACCTGTGTGACGACAGAGACGGACGTTTGTTGCCTTCGGAAATGAAATCAACTCGTTCAGATTTTCCTTCTCTTTCTTTTTTCTTTTTCGCTTTTTCACAGCGTGAAGATCACACTCCAACATCCTGCACTTCAACAAACATTTAAAAAAAGTGCTTCAAACTAATGGCTTTAACACAATTTTACACAAGTTTAAAAAACACAACTCTACTTTCATCCCCCTCTCTCTCTCCCCCTCTCTCCCCCTCTCTCTCTCTCTCTCTCTCTCTCAGTTTTAGTGCGGGCGTTGGCTAATAAATATAAATGTTTGTGATTAGCATCTCTGCAGCACAGGTGCATGTTTGTTGCGAGGCGAGGCTTGTTCATTAATTTTCAGCCATGAAAAGTGCAGCGCGCCATGAACGGAGAGTCCACATCGCACACGCTGATAAATGAACGCACAGATTGCTAATGTACCATTGTAAGGCTGCTGCCTCCACCGGCTTTGAATAGAAGAGGGCCTGCTGCCAAAAGCAGGGCTCTGGGCGCGCACGCACACACACACACACACACACGCACATACACACACACACACACACACAAACACACACACTTGGTTAGAGAGGTGTGGCAGGTTTCTATTCAGAGGTCTAGATTAAAGCAAATAAAGCTTCAGATAGGGTTTTATGTGATATTCTTTTTATCCGTACACGTATAAATGGGATTTAGCATCTTATGGAGAAAGGCGCCCCCTGCTGGGAGGCCTCTGCGTCATGTTTTCTCATCAGATCTGCAGGCGATGGAAACCTTGACCATAAATCGGTGCCTGTTTTGTGAATATTAACATTGTTATGAGAAGATTTTGCTACATTACCAAGTAACGCCACAAGAATATGTTACCAATGTTACTGAAAGTCATAACTGCTGCGAAAACTTGACTTACATGATACAAAATATCAAGCTATTAAAAAATATCTTACTTAAATGACAGAACCATGTCATCATGTGGTACAAACATGTTGCTAACATCACAAAAACATTACTTTTGTTTTTAAAACTGTTACAAAATGACAGAATGTTATGAAGGCATGTTAGAAATGTTAGAAACAAAAAACTGTTATCGATGTCCAACTTTTACAAAAACATTCGACTTAAATGACAAAAAAATAAAAGTAAAAGAATCAAAATCTTTATTTTAGAAATGTTTTTTAAAAACATATAAACATGAATCTGAAATCAAAGGTTGGGAAAATTCAGATTAAAAAAATGTGTTTGGGGACCAAAAAAACTACTCCCACGACCCGTCTGTGGGCCCCGTTCCCAGGGTTTGAGAACCTCATGATGATTTCATATCTGAATTAACTCCTCCCCCTCTCATGTGTGTACATTTGTCAGAAAAACCCAACTTTTTAATCTACATATGTATATATATGTGTATATATATATATATACACACATATATATATGTATATATATACACGTATATGTTTAAGAGATAAGTCATAAAATGGAAGAAGAAAAAAGACAAAAACGAGGAAAGAATAAAATAAAATCACACGCAGATTGACTTGTTTTTCATGGAGCTGCAAAATAGTCGTTTTATTAGGCTTTTTTTATTTTATCTTTTCTTTTCTTTTGTTTTTTTGTTGTTTTCTTGTTTTCTTGTTTTTTTCTCCTCCAAACACCTGCCTTTAAAAAAAAAAAAGTCGTTTCCACGTCTCTCCCGAATGCCATTTTTGCTTAATTGACTTGGAAATGGCCCAAATGTATTGCTGAATTGCGGTCTAATTAATATTAATAATAAATGCCATTATTAACATCAAAGAACATCTGGTGCCCCTGTTTACCCCGACACTGACGCTGCTGCCTTATATGTAACACATTCTGCCGCTGTTTTCATCTCACACACAAACCCTGCGGCGGTAAACAACAACAACAACAACAACAACAACAACAACAACAACAACTCGCCTTCCTCATGTGTGGATGTTTCCTTTCTTTCTTTCTTTCTTTCTTTCTTTTATTATTTTGTTTTTGCTCTTATCTTGTGTCGGGGTCAGCAGGAAACAACAAGTATGAAGTGAGGAGAATTTGGAACACCTTCACTCCTCCTCCTCCTCCTCCTCCTCCTCCTCGGTCTAGACCTGGTTGCTGTAATACCTCAGAGACTTCTCATATCCCTGGTGTAAAAAGAGGAAGAAAATAAATAAATAAATAAAAGAAGAAGAAGCAGCAAAAGCATCTGCACCAAAAGAAAGAAAGAAAGAAGTAAAGAAGCAAAGAGGAGAGAGTGTTGCATTAGGACGTTTTCGGGATGCCCATAAATCACGGGCCAAATAACTTTAATCTGAAATTTCATTAAGTAGTCCTTGTCAGGTAGTAAAAGGCGGGGGATAATGCAGTGGTGTTTAATGATAATTGGTGTTTGGTTAATAAATTCTGCGAGTTCAGATTACGCTCCGGCACCGGGCTGAGAATGCTAGCATCAGCAGTGTAACTAAACCTCAAATTGATTAACTCGCATGAACCAGACGCTCACAAAGATGGCACCGGTCCAAATCAAGAGGAGGGGAGAGGGGGGGAGAGGGGGGGGGGAAATAAAAGAAGAAGAAGAAGAAGAAGAGGAGGAGGAGGAGGAGGGGGGGAGCGGCTGTGTGTGTGTGTGTGTGTGTGTGTGAGAGTGATGGAGCATCAGGCCGGATGGTGTTGTGTTGCTGTGGTGTAAGGAAATCAAGTCCCCGCGGGCGCATTTTTAAAAGCCTAATGCCTTTCAAATGATGTCATCACATTTTACTCTTTCTCTCCCTCCCTCTCTCACCCAATCGCTCTTAATATCTTTCCTCTTTTCAAACTGTTTCCGTCAATCCCTCCTCCTCCTCCTCCTCCTCCTCCTCCTCCTCACCCCCTCACTCACTTATTTGACTATGGGGGGAAAACGAGAGAGAGAGAGAGAGAGAGAGAGAGAGAGAGAGAGAGAGAGAGAGAGGCCGCTGGGCTGCGACGGCAGAGTCACGTGACACATTAGAATAATGGCAGAGCAAAGACGCAAAACATCTTGTGTTTTTATGACTGATGTGCTTTTTTCTTTTTTTCTCTCTCTCTCTCTTTTTTCTCCCCCTCCAGTTTTATTTCCTGAAAGTGATATCATACTAATCAAAACCACAGAACGTTTAGAGTGCAAAGTGTGATTGAAAGAGAACCATTAAGGACTGGCACACACACACACACACACACACACACGTCCATGTTGCTGTTTATTTTTTTTGCTGTTGTTGTTTTTGATGGTGATGATTTTTTTTTATTATATATTATTTTTTGTGTCCTCCATTAATGGGAAATGGGTGTGGTCTCTGTAACAGAGGAGGAGGAGGCAGCGTGCACACACACACACACACACACACACACACGTCATTATAAGGATTCACATTCACTTCCATTGGTTTAAACAGATGAAACAAAAGCCTCATCCCTAACTATCATCAGTTAATGACTAACCCTAACTATCATCAGTTAATGACTAACCCTAACCTTTAACCTAAAGACAATTCAAATCTTAGTCCTGAACTTAACCAGGACCAGGTTTTGGTCTCCTTGTCAGGTGACTGCTCTACTCAGGATACTTGTTCACTGACTAAACAAAGTATCATCGCTAACCTTAACTATAACCAACCATTCAAATCTTAGTCCTAAACTTTAAACAGTTCCTCAGAAACAAGCTTTTGCCTCATTAGGACCAGGTTCCAGTCTCTATGAGGGCTCCTGGTCCTGGCAAAGGTCATGTTTATGACAGAAAAGAGAGGGAACACATTCTTATGCAGCATTCTTACCGTTACCTTAACCCTAAAACCAGGTCTTAACCCCAAAAAGCCCCTTAAAGTTCTAAGAATCCTATGATTTATATGTTTTTTTTCACAGTCTTTGACCTTAATAACCCTTAACCTAAACTTAACCTTTATTCTGAACCAAACCCTTAACCTCAACCACCTCAGCTAAATGCCTTAACCCTAAAAACCAGGTCCTAACCCCTGAAAAAGCCCTTTAAGGATGTCTCAAAATGTCCTCACAGTGTATGGTTTATACCATTGTTGGTCAAGACCACACACTTCTCCACTGTTGTGAGGACATTCAGAAACAAAGTGTCCTCTCTCCCTCACCTGAACCTCAACATGACCTCAGAACCTCAGAACCTAAACCCTGTGTGAGTCCAGAACCATGAACCCTCACACCTTACGCACCAACTCAAATGTTTAGTGTTTCCTAAAACCTTCTACAAATGTCTACAAACCAAAAAATGCATCAATAATGATTTTACTTGTGATATGAAGCAAAAACAAGCAGCAAAATATTCACACTGAAGAAAACGTACTTTATACGTCACATATTTTATCCCCATGTGTTTTTTTATTTCTTTTATATCAAATTGCAACAATTTAAGTGTGTGTGTGTCAAACAGAGACTCTGTTACGCTGCCCCCGGTGGTGAAACGTCGTAGTGTCATAGTGTCATAGCGTTTGCAAGATCCTGATGATGTGCTGATGGAAGGGCGTGAGGTGTCACACACACACACACACAGTTTCACTCTCACACAGTTAGTCAGTGTGCGCGTGTGTGTGCGTGTGTGTGTGTGTGTGCGTGTGTGTGTGTGTGTGTGTGTGCGTGTGTGTGTGTGTGCGTGCAGACAGCAGGCACAGTGACTGATACTCAGCCTGCCTCCCAGATGGCCCTGCTCAACTCTGCTCCAATCTGATCTGGGAGCCTTTGTTCTGGCATGTTCCATTACGCCGCCGTGACACCAGTAAAGGCAGAGGAGAGAGGAGCTGGTCTCAGATCAGATACGACTGAATTATACATGTAGCCCCCCCCCCCCACACACACACACACACACAGACACACAGACAGACACAGCCTTCACCCCCCCGTGTGATTTTCTTGTACTAGCACAGTCACAGTTCTGCGTTTGTCGTGTTTTCGAGGCGCGACAGCGATTCATCCACCGGAGATTTAAAAAAACAGTTTAAATGTTTCAAAACATTTTCTCGGGAGTAAGGAAATAAAAAAACTGAATGTTTAATTAAAAGACGAATGGTCTGGATTATGATCTATTGTAGGGAGGGTTTTTTTTGTGAGGTCTGTCTGGAATAAAACATGTCAACTCTGCAGGGGCCGCTCGCTCTGACACTCATGAGAGAGAGAGAAGAGATGCACAGTGCTGGTAAATACTGATCTTTTATTAAATGTCAAATATTAAATATCAAATGATTCCAGACAGTGTTTCTGTGATTTAATGAACAATCTGCCACAGTCACAGAAAAATAACAGGAAATATAAACATAACGCTGTGAAATGTAGCACTTTCATCTGTTTTTGTGACACTTTTTTTGTTTATTTTTAATAAGAAACTCTCACTGTGAGGCAGTGATGCCTTCAGGGTCACTCTGGTCATTTGTACGTCCGTCTGTCAACATGAACGCGGTCAAATTCAAGGATTGTTTCAGGGGTTTTTTGACGTATGGTTGGTAAAATCTGATTTTAGCCACTTAATAAAAGGCTCAACTAAAAAACTGAAGTTTCACAGTGCTCACTCTCCCACACCAAACTCCATAGAGAAAATCAGTGATTTTTACATCACGTCACACAGGAGCTGTTGATCCACTTCTGCCTCCATTAGTACGTTCTCATGTGCCATTTAGTCATTTCAGCATATATCGTCCTTTGCTCACATTAACCTCAGTGACACAAAGTGACCACACGAGGCAGCAGTCGAGCAGCAGCTCCTGTTTCCCAATGAGCTAAAAACGCTGATTTTCTCTATGGGGTTTGGTGTGGCAGAGTGAGCACTTTGCAAACTTCCCTTTCCAGTCAGAAAAGTCTGTCTAATACTGAGATATATCATCAAACACATTCTTAAGATATTAACCTGACGCATATTTGATAAAGGAAACATGTAAACGTGTAAAAGTAGCTAAAATGTCCTCTTTCTTCCATTTTGTCCACATTTTAATTGAAAGTGAGCGTCTGTGTCTCACTGGAAGTATCGCTGTAAAGCTATGTCGTACAAAAATGTCAGTTTTTCCTAATTGTGTAATAGTGTGAGCACTATCGAACACCGCCGTGGCCTTTACACAGGCGTGTATTATGAAAAGCCGAAGGCTCACCTGTGTGACAGTCGCTGTAACGCCGCTGCTGCGCCTCCTGCTGTGTGAAGCTTCTTTGCATAAAAAATAGAGGGGGGTGGGGGGGGTGAAATGAGGAAGACGAGGAACGAAAATCAATACAGTGAGGATAGTTATGACACACACACACACACACATCATCACACACCCCCAGCTGTGAGGGATGATGCCTAACGCGCAGGGTGACCTTCAAAATGTCATAAATGTGTTGTGCAATAAAGTGTCAATATTTGTGGTTATATGAAGCAGGATGACTTTTACAGTAATTGGAACAGCCACATTAAAAGCTGCGGATCAGTCAGCTGATTAAAAAAAAAGACAAGACACACAAGTGTGTAACACAAGCATGTGCGGGCGGGGCGGGGCTGAGCGCTGTCACGCACACGCACGCAGGTGCACGACACGCAGGGCGACACACAAGAACAAAAAGTTAGTGGTTACGTGTGTGTGTGTGTGCGTGTTTGCATAGCTATCTTTGTGAGACCCAGTGTGATTTTTTAACCTTTGGACTGAGGACCTTTTTGCATTGTGTGGTCATTTTGGACGGTCCTCACTTTATTTTTACTGTAATGGCCTCTGGAGGCTGTTTTTGGGCTTCTCTCAAAGTTTCAGAGGTCCTCAGACAAACTGAAGAAAATCAAGTAAAAATGTGTGTGTGTGTGTGTGTGTGTGTGTGCATTAGGAAGGAAGACAGTAGTTAAAATGTTGTAGCCACAAATGAAACCAACAGTTCCCTCATGAGAAGGTCCTCACTTCAGTACTGATTTGACGCTGACTTTTTGAAATTAAATTTTTTAAGAAGCTAAAGAGGAAACTGGTGTCAGGACGCCATGTTGTGTGGAAATGTAGCATTTTTTTTTTATCTTTAAGCTTAGCAAATGATGGTCCTCACATCCATAGTGCATTTACTCAGACCTCACCTTGATGCCCATACAGGAATGTGTGTGTGTAAGAATGTGTGAAGTCCATTTATTATTAAAGGCGTGTTTGACCAGGAGAACTCACTCTCGTCCACTCAGTGATGCGTCTTCCTCTTACAGGAGCTCTGTTAACCCTGACACACAAGGACGTACCGTGTTTGTGTGTGTGTGTGTGTGTGTCTGTGTGTGTGTGTGTGTGTGTGTGTGGGGGGTCTGCTGTTTGTCCTGCGTCTAATCTGTGTTTTGGATTTTTTCAATTTTATCCCCCATCTGGGCCGGGTAGGTGGGCAAGTGTCTGTTACACGATCTGTGGGAGTCTCTGCCAAACATGGATGTGTACAGTTGAACGCGGAAAATATGTTTATGAGGAGGCGTCTATGGCGACAGCATGGTGCCGTCCTGCACACACACACACACACACTGGGGAGGGGCGATTATACTACTCGATTATTTAGTAGTAGTAGTCTTAACCCCCAAAAGCCCCTTAAAGTCGTTGTTTAGGTCCTCACAAACACAAGTTATTTTACCTTAAACTTAACCATCACAACTAATTACCTAAACTTAACCTTTATTCTGACCCAAATCCTAAAACCATGTTGTTTGAGTGAGTGTGAGTTCATGTTTTTCCCTTAAATGATGCATTTTTAATCAACGTCAAATGTCAGAAATGACACGTTTGTTGTGGACGTCCACTTTACTCGTCCCCCGTCAATACACACTGGTGGGAATTTGGCGTTGGACAGTAATGACGCTAATGGAGTCTTTGACATGGACGATAATAATAGGGGTGCAAAAAAAGTACATTAAATGTGTGTATATATATACATAAATATATATATATATATATTCCCTATAAATAGATTCTGTGTGGATATGATTGTGTGCGCGACTGCGTCTTCTTTGTTTCCCCACGTTCATAAACACAGCACTCGCTGCCCGATGTCACAATGGAAAGTGAATGATACAGCGTTAGTGTCAGAGGAGAAAATCAAACGCCTTTTAAAAGAAAATGAAAATTCAATAACTACAGAAAAGCAGAGGAATAGAGCTTTTTGTAGACTGTGAACATTTCAAATGATCTCCTTAACGTCACAAACAATAAAAACCGTGACCCGAAAACCACAACACGAACCGAACCATGGTCTTGTTGAATATATATTTATTGAGTGGCGGCCCACATTTGGCCCACGAGCCACGAGTTTGAGCCCTCTGCTACAGCAGTAGCATCACATTTTAAATCAGTAAACGCAGAATGAAAAATGTTGATTTTCTCCTGAATGTTTCCGCTGTTTAGAGGAAAATAACGTCCGTCTCTTTTCTCCTCCTCCTCCTCCTCCTCCTCCTCTTCCTCCTCATCGCCGTCTCTTTCAGCTTCTCCGTTGTTTAAATGTTGTGTGAAAAGCAAAAGCTGCGCAGTTTAACATCTGCTTTTAAAGGAGGAGGAGAAAAAGAAGTAATAAAAATTGACAGAATGAAACCTCCAGCGCGTTTGGCAGCAGCAGCAGCAGCAGCTGGTTTTCAGTGTCTCGTATTGTCACCGACTTACATTCGCGTTTGCTTTTTTTTGCCTTTTCACTTTGACTGGTGATAAACGGCCTTCAGGCTGATAGCGGCGTTTGCTGAATGGAGTTGTGTGTCTGGTGTCAGCGTGGAGTGGGACTTGCTGACTTGGGTCTTTTTTTCTTTTCTGTAAACCTTATTTGACTTTCTCCCGCAGTGCGAGGAGTGAGAGGAGGGGGGAGGAGGGGGGAGGAGGGGGGAGGAGACGCGGCAGCGTTGGAGCGACAGAAAAGAGGAAAAAAAAAAAAAAAGATTAGGCTACTGTTAAAAAATGTTCCGTATTGTGCAGCATGGTTGCCTAAGTGGGTTGCTGGATTTCTTTCTTTTTTTTGTCTCTTTCTTTTCTCTCTGGCTGCTCAGGCACCAAACTCTGTGCCAGATTGGAAAATAAATCGTATTTTTTGACCGTGTTTGTGCTTATTTGGGTCGAGCACAGACGTTATTATCATCATTATTATTATTATTATTATTATTATTATTATTTACCGCAGACTTTGACGCGTGGTTGTGATGGAACTGTAGTCTGAGGTCAGAGTCGGTGGAATCTGAGGCTTCTGAATCAATGACATCTTTAACGTTTTATGTCTTTTATTCATTCACCACATGTCAATACAGCAAAAAAATCATCTTAATGCCTTTAATCACATGATCATATGCATGTATTTTCATCTTATTACACCTCATTATGATATTTAAATGTCTGATTTTCATGTTTTAAACTCATAAAGCACTTAATTATTTACTATGATCTTTAGTCATAGTTATAGTTTGAGTGATATTACTATTTTCACAAGTTTTATATCTATTATAAGTATTAGTTTTTTTATTATTATTGTTGCACAAAACCACAATACAGTAATTATTATATGCACGTATTTTCATCTTATTCTACCTTATTATGATATTTAAATGATTTTGATGTGATTTTAATGTTTTAAACACTTAAAGTACTCTGCAGCCTTGTTTTTAAGTTAAATTATTATTAATTGTATCAGTCATAGTTGTAGTTTTAGTGATAGTCATATGTTTATGTGTATTATAAGTATTAGTTTTATTATTGTTGTTGCGCAAATTCACAAAATACACGACTTGCAGTGGCGTAAAATCAGTTAATGCCATTTCAATGTATCAGTTAGTGAAATATATAAGAATTATTTACATTTTTAAGTCATTTCTGCTCCAGTATAATCACTTTATATTTACAATTTATAAAAGAAATCAATAAATTCAGCAAATTCCTTAAAAACACAGTTTTTTTTTATAGATATTTGTTGATATTAATCTGTTAAAACCACTGTTAAACACACAATGAATAATAATACAAGGTAAATGAAAGGACCTTAACATGCATAAGAAACTAAAACAGACTTAATGTAACGAAAACACTTATAATCTGTGTGATTTCCATTCATTTCTGTAAATTAATGTTACATTATTTTGTCGTTCAAGAATTTTACAATGTGTTTCAGTATAAATTTGCATTTTTAGGTCTTCCCTTATTTCTTTAAGCAGTATATAATAAAGAGATGTGTTGTAAAAAATGTAATAAAAGATCAAATAAAAGCATAATAAATGAATAATACAATTATAAAGGTAAATAAAGGTACCTGAAAATGAATAAGAAATAACAAAAAACACACTTAATGTAAAGAAAAACACTTATTATTTGCTTTTCTTTTTAAAGTGTTAACCTACATTTTTGAGGGAAAGTCCTTGAAGTGTTTAAGGGATTGAGCTGAGGCTGACCCCAGATCAGCTGACTGCATCACATGACCAGACTGTGAAAAATCAGTCACTAAAACAAGAAAGGAGACAAATCTGAACACAAGAACATGAAGAGTTTCACTTTTTCTCTTTTGTCGTGGTTATTTTTTCCGCCTGCGTTTGAACGCTTCATTTCCACGACTGTCAGCACATCACAGGCTCTTAACCTTTCACCCCCGCGCGGGCCGCCGTCGCCGACACCCTCACCTCACGTTTTCTGCTGCTGTCAACACATTCCCAGGTTGTTGCCACTCATCGCTGCGCTCACATTCAGAGGGAGATTGTGTTGATAACAGACGCCGCACTAAACTGTGCATCATCGTTTTTCTTCTGTGTGTGTTGGGAGGATGTGGCAGAGGGCGGGGTCAAAACCGTTATCACCCTATCATATCTCTGACAACTACCTGTCAAAATCAGGTCGCAGGAAGAGGTGCGAGGAGATCCTGCGATGCTGACACAGCCCAATTTATCTCATTCTCTCCGTCGTCTCTTCTCTGTCGTGTTTTTGTATTGTTCACTTTCACCGCAATCTTAATGGGAATGATGATGATAGCAAAGGATAAAAAAAGACAAACAGGGGGAGACGGCAGAGGCGGCGGCGTGGGGGGGAGGGGAGGGGCGGGCGTGTTGGGAGTGGATCTCAGGACTGTCGAGTTTCTGAAGAATCTGAAAAGCTTCTGAACTGTCAGCGTTCTGTCAGCGCGGCCCCTGAACCTGTTTGATGGCTCTGACTTTGTGTGGCGTTAGCACATTTGAGCAAGGAGGGAGGGAGGGAGGGAGGGAGGAAGGAAGGAAGGGAGGAAGGAAGGAGGGAGGGAAGGAAGGGGAAAAACACGGGGGACAATGAGAGACAGAAAGAAGAGCAGCGTTGTGATGTGACGTCTGCTGTCATCAGAGAGAGAGAGAGAGAGAGAGGAACGGAGGAGGTGAGGGAGGGAGGGAGGGATAGAAGAAAGAAAGAAAAAGAAAGGGCAGGAGAAAAAAGAGCAGCGTGTGATGTCATCGTTGATCATGTGACGTCGGTAAAAGTTTCTTTTTCTTCAAAAAGTGGTCAAATAAAAATAAACAGGAAGTTACTGAAGAAGAACATGATCAATAAACTGTTTATGATGATTGTACTCAACTCACCTTCCATTTTGTCTCCTCCTCCTCCTCCTCCTCCTCCTCCTCCTCCTCCTCCTCCTCCTCCTCTGTGTGTGCAGATGTTGGCGATGACTCGGTGAAAGCGGCGGGGAACCTTCAGCCGCCGCCTCCTCAGCACCGTGAGCGCAGTCTGGCCTCGTCCTCTAAAGACTGTCCTTACTGTGGAAAGTCCTTCAGGACATCCCATCATCTCAAAGTTCACCTGCGGATACACACAGGTCAGTGTGTGTGTGTGTGTGTGGATTCACTGTGTCACTGATGTGATGATGCAGATGAATTTCATTCATATTAGTTTGTAATTGATGAATTCTGCAGTGATCGAGTCAAAAAAGTCGCTCTGTCAGGGAAGATAAATGTAAGAGTAGAGAGGGAGGAAGGAGGATACAAGAGAAGAATGAAGGAGTTAAGGAATGAAGGATTGAAGGAAGGAGTCAGAGAAAGGACAGAAAGGAAGGAAATATAACAATACAACATTTTACGAACAGTCTGACTTTAGTTTTGCTTTTAAACTCACGTGAACACAGACTTAAAAAAGGACACTGTCCCTCACTGTGTCCCTCACTGTGTCCCTCACCGTCGTCCTCTCATTAACACACAGGGCCTGATCGTCCTCTGCTGACGTCACTCAGAGGACATTTTCACACTCGCTAACTCTCAATAACTTTCCAGCACAAACAAAGCCGTCCTGTCCACAGTGTGGATACATGTGGGGGACATGTCTCTCATCGTTTCAGTGTTTTTAAAGTGATTTCATCCTTATTGCGTCCGGACCTTGGGGCTCAGGTGCTTGTGTGACGACCTGTCTTCAGTTTGGCTGCAGTCAGAGTAATGATGTGGACAAAAGCCAGGGTTTCGAACCCTCTGCGAGGTACAAACGCCCCACTGACTATTCAGGTTAGAGTCACAACTAGGCCACGCAGAGGACGCGCGACAAACAAGGACACAGGGACGAGGACACAAGGAAAAACAAGGTTTTTTAACCACTTCACATCAGCTCACAACATCTTCACCACTTTACCTCGCTGATAAACAACCTTTACAAACCACTTGTTCTCTCACACCAAACCCCATAGAGAAAATCAGCGTTTTCAGCCTGCGGGGACACGGGAGCGTCTCGTCTTCTGCTGCCTCTCCGCTTCAGTTTGTGTCACTTAGATGAATCTGGAGTGAAGATTCCACACACTGAAGTCACAAAATAACACATTTGAACTTAGTGACGGAGGCAGCCGTGGATGAAGAAGTCCTGTGTGCTGTGATGTAAAATCGCTGTTTTTCCCTCTGGGATTTGGTGCTGCAGAGTAAGCGCTTTTAAAAAAGGACACAAATCTCACTTTAACTGTGGGAATAAAGTCGTAAACATATCTGGGAGATATTTGCAGACTCCAGTGGACACACGTTTTATGAGGTGAGCCTTTTGTTAAAGGTCCAGTCCGTAAGATTTGGAAGAGTTTATTGTCAGAAATGAAAAATAGTCCCTAGTAACAGTGTATCATTGCTTTAAAATATAAAACTCAGTGGTCAAACCAGCCACAGCATGTGTTTTGAATTGGAGGCTAATTTGTTTGTTGCAATCTGCATTCTTGCCATTAGATGTCACTAATTCTTACATACTTTAGCCAGTCATGTTTGCACTGAACACAAAACACTTTTAACTAAAAAAAAGTTGAAAAAATTCAGCAAAATTTGCTCTGGGACCCAAAATAATCTCCCGCGACACATCTGTGGGTCCCGACCCAGTCTTTAGGAACCACTGGAGTCAAAAATTAAAAATGTGTGTTAAATAGAATGTTGTTTTTCAGTGGCAGCATGAAGTAGAGGAAAAGAAATGTCAACATTTGCAGAAAAAAAATCATTCATTTCTCGAGGTAAAGCGTCTTTAAACAAGGATTTAAGAAAATTAGCGTCAGATTACAGGATAAACCAGCATCTTAATACATGTAATTTACATTTAACGCTTTAAAAGTGTAGTTTATCTCCTTGTTTTTGTCCTGCATTCACAGTTTACAACAGTGTTAGTATCGTTTTGTCCAAAATTACAATATAAATCATAACAAGAGCATCATTTTTATGCATGTTTTTAAAACATAAACACATACATTTGAAATAAAAAGTTGGAAAAATTCTGCAAAATTTGTTCTGGGACCAGAAATAATCTCCCGCGACCCTTCTGTGGGTCCCGACCCAGTCTTTGGGAACCACTGGAGTCGTGTTATTAAAAAGAATATTGTTTTTCAGTGGCCCCGACATGAACATAAAGTGGAGAGGGGAAAAATGTTCCTGAAATCTATCAAACATTTGTTCCGCTCAGTCGTTGAAGAGCGCTCAGCGTTTGACCGCGCTGACCTCTTTCATTAGTTCCTGCTCTTCACTGTGAACTAATCCTCGGGTGCCGGTGAAGACGCTGAGGCTAAAACGCTCTCGACTGAAAATGGAAATCCCTTACAGCTGAGAGGAATCAAAGCTGTCATTTTTTTTCTCTTTCTCTTTCTTTCTTTTATTCTCCTTCTGTGTCTCTTTCGCTTTATTCCCTCCCTCCTCCTCCTCCCTCCCCCCCCTCTCCCCCTCCTCCTTCACTTAAAAGGCCGAGTGAGAGACCACCAGTGCTGTGTTCCTCTGCTTCATAGCAGACATGTAGCTGTGGTGTCCTCGCATGATGAAGACGTCCGTGTGCAGACACAGACGTGGAGTTTTCAGCATCTGTGAACTGGTGCTGAGCGAGAGCTGAGTTATGTGTGCTTTGAGTAGTTCAGTAAGGATACCCGTGAGGGCCATATTTTATTATGGAGAAAGTGGAGACCTCAGCTCAGGCCTGACGTTGGCTCCGACTGCAAAACACACACACAGTAAACTGTAGTTTAAAGCTGCAGTGTGTAAGTTTTACTGATTTAACTGGAGTTTTGGTGTTTTTCCGTGAATCAGCGCAGAGAGAACCTGGTGTTTATTTAGTTTCTGCTCTGTCGACAGACTGAAGGTCACTGATTGGTCGGAGAGTGTCGTCACTGAAGAGTCATGAGAGTGACGTCAAAGCCAACAATGTCCAACTGTAGATCAAAGTTAAAAAGACCTAAAAATCCTACTTATATAGTTCTAAAATCGACTTATAATTCCAAAAGCTACTTATCTTAAAGTTCAGTGGTATTTGCATGGTCATGCGGGAAGTACTGAACCATTCTGTGTACAAATCTTTTTAATGATTCACTTTCACCCAAAACAACTGCTTTACAAGTAGAAAAACCAGCCACTGCAGTGATGACTCCGCCCACGTTAAGGAGGAGCTATGAAGTCATGGAAAACAACGTGACTGATACCAAACTGAGTAGAGTTGAACTAGAACTGTATAATGGAAAAGAGCCATATGTGTGTATACAGCTGCAGAGCAGGAGTGGGTGGAGACGAGAAGTGTTTTGTATTTTCGCTCAAACGCCAAACTGTTAGCAGTCGTCTCGCTTTACGAGCTCAGTGTCGATGTTTCTTACGTCTGTCTTGACGTAAAATAAGTGACTTTGTGAGTGCAGCGCAGGACTGTCAGCGCTCAACACTTGTGCACATGTACACATTCATATACTTAACTATTGAATGTAAAGGGTCCCAATGATTGAGCCCTGTGGGACTCCATATGTAATTACTTTACATAGCTGAAGATGAAAAAGTCTTTTCACAGTTGTCTGTCTGTCTGTCTGTCTGTGTGTCTGTCACTTCTCAGTTCCTTTCACATTCAAATACCTCGCAGTGTGAAGTAAAACAGGCTAAAAACAAACGTGGATTCTTGTGAGAGGGTTAGAGGAGGAAGGATGTTGTGTTTTTGTGGGTAGAGGAATGTATCGTTGGACGCGCGCCCGTCCAAGCACAGGTTGAGCATCCGTCGTGCGCTCGCGCTGCAGCGAGAGGAGCAGCTTGATGCATCCCCAACATGTGGCCTTTAAATCATCCCCATAACCTAATCATAGCGGCTCCACTGTGACACCCTGATTACATCCACGAGATGACTTTTACAGCGGCTAAAGATCCTCTCCCTCTCTCTCTGTGTGCCGCGGTGACAATGCAGAGAAATGCACAGATGACAGCGTCACCCTAATGCAGTGTGAGTGACACAATGGAATTGCTTAGCGAGCCGGTGGCAGCAGTGGCGGCGGCGGCGGCGGCGCCATTGTGCGACGCCACGCCGAGATTAATGAGCGACTAACGCCAGCTTGA
This sequence comes from Solea solea, assembly GCF_958295425.1. NCBI lineage: Eukaryota > Metazoa > Chordata > Actinopteri > Pleuronectiformes > Soleidae > Solea > Solea solea. Next base: position 30,976,300 of record NC_081138.1, read on the forward strand.
AAGCAACCAAGTGAATTTAAATTCCTCCAAAAGTTAAAGAGCTAATGTTACAGTATTAATTTCCTCTTGAACAGTGAGTGGGGGGAAAATATCCATTAGCAAAATTAACCACAGTGTTCAAGGTAGCTAACGTTGTGCCGCCGCCGCCGCCGCCGCCGCGGTGCTACAGTGTGGGGCCACGGCTAATGAACACACTGCAGAGGGTGATATTTCATTATACAAATTAATGCTCACATTTTAATGGGAAAGTCACATAATGAATCTAGGCTTCAGTGACAGCAATTAGAGGCCCAGATTGTCCCCTTCTGGACAAGGCACTATTTAGCAGTAAGCAGCTGTGTGTAAAAAAATAAAAAAAAAAGGTCCCCCCCCACAGCTCTTGACAATAGCCACACATAACTTCAGGCAGGGCTGCATAACCAATAAGAGTCCCTGCTCACCTTTACACGACGAGAGGCTGAGACAAAGAGAGGGAGGGAGGGAGGGAGGGAGGGAGCGAGGGAGGAAGAGGGAGAGGCAGGACTTGCCCGTGTCACTTAACCTTAACCCAACCTTGTAATCAGGATGAATCAAGAGGGACCTGTGGTCTCCCACCCTCATTCTTCTCACCCCTGCATCCCCCCCCCCCCCGCCCTCTTTTCTCCCATCATTTATCTTCTTTACCTTCTTCCTTATACACTCCCCCCCCCGTGTTATATTATATATTATATTCTTACTTCACTGAAAACACTGGAAAGTGAAGTTTGTAAATCATCTACTTACACACACACACACACACACACACACACACACACCAAACTCCATTGAGAAAAGCAGCGTTTTTCTTCTTAGCCCTCAGGGACACAGGAAGGAGCTGCTGGTCCGCTGCTGGTCCGCTGCTGCCCCGTGTGGCAGCTCTGTGTCACTGAGGTTAATCCGAACAAAGGATTTCCAACACATGAAATCCCAGAATGTCACGTTTAAGTCACTCACAGAGGCAGCGGAGGATCAGACGCTCCTGTGTGACGTGACGTTAAAATGACTGATTTCCTCAGTGGGCTTTGGTGCAGGTGACTGACACGTCTGTTAGAAAACCACTAAGGATATTCTTAAGTATATTATAGACTTAAGCTGAGGTAGAAATGTTTTTTTCCTCGTGTCCCAGACGTGTTTTCAGTTCCTCCCCAAACAACTAAGACGTAAAATGCGAGACACTGTTGCTCTGTTGTCAGTTCAGTCTCCACAGTTTATTTCTGAATCAGTAAATAAAATAACACCACATGTGTATTAATCCACAGCTAAAAGTAGTCTCTTTACTCCTTTACTCCTTTACTCCTCTTCCTTCCTTCACACACACTGAGAGTTTTATTTTCTTAGGAGGAATCCTGGAAAATAACAGCCTCATATTTGATATTGGGTGGACATATTTATCCAAACGTCCGTGATGTCCATGATGTCACTGTCCGTCCCCCCGAGGCGACTGAACTTTTAACCCTGCAACACATGAGGGCCATTTCCATTCCAAACCTGCAGCGTGGTTATAAAAGACCCGAGTCAAAGGTTCACTTTGACTCTTTCTCTCACCGTTAATCTGACGTCACTTTGACTCTTTCTCTCACCGTTAATCTGACGTCACTTTGACTCTTTCTCTCACCGTTAATCTGACGTCACTTTGACTCTTTCTCTCACCGTTAATCTGACGTCACTTTGACTCTTTCTCTCACCGTTAATCTGACGTCACTTTGACTCTTTCTCTCACCGTTAATCTGACGTCACTTTGACTCTTTCTCTCACCGTTAATCTGAAGTCACTTTGACTCTTTCTCTCACCGTTAATCTGACCTCACTTTGACTCTTTCTCTCACCGTTAATCTGACGTCACTTTGACTCTTTCTCTCACCGTTAATCTGACGTCACTTTGACACTTTCTCTCACCGTTAATCTGACGTCACTTTGACTCTTTCTCTCACCGTTAATCTGACGTCACTTTGACTCTTTCTCTCACCGTTAATCTGACGTCACTTTGACTCTTTCTCTCACCGTTAATCTGACCTCACTTTGACTCTTTCTCTCACCGTTAATCTGACCTCACTTTGACTCTTTCTCTCACCGTTAATCTGACGTCACTTTGACTCTTTCTCTCACCGTTAATCTGACGTCACTTTGACTCTTTCTCTCACCGTTAATCTGACGTCACTTTGACACTTTCTCTCACCGTTAATCTGACGTCACTTTGACTCTTTCTCTCACCGTTAATCTGACGTCACTTTGACTCTTTCTCTCACCGTTAATCTGACGTCACTTTGACTCTTTCTCTCACCGTTAATCTGACGTCACTTTGACTCTTTCTCTCACCGTTAATCTGACGTCACTTTGACTCTTTCTCTCACCGTTAATCTGACGTCACTTTGACTCTTTCTCTCACCGTTAATCTGACGTCACTTTGACTCTTTCTCTCACCGTTAATCTGACCTCACTTTGACTCTTTCTCTCACCGTTAATCTGACCTCACTTTGACTCTTTCTCTCACCGTTAATCTGACGTCACTTTGACTCTTTCTCTCACCGTTAATCTGACGTCACTTTGACTCTTTCTCTCACCGTTAATCTGACGTCACTTTGACACTTTCTCTCACCGTTAATCTGACGTCACTTTGACTCTTTCTCTCACCGTTAATCTGACGTCACTTTGACTCTTTCTCTCACCGTTAATCTGACGTCACTTTGACTCTTTCTCTCACCGTTAATCTGACGTCACTTTGACTCTTTCTCTCACCGTTAATCTGACGTCACTTTGACTCTTTCTCTCACCGTTAATCTGACGTCACTTTGACTCTTTCTCTCACCGTTAATCTGACGTCACTTTGACTCTTTCTCTCACCGTTAATCTGACGTCACTTTGACTCTTTCTCTCACCGTTAATCTGACGTCACTTTGACTCTTTCTCTCACCGTTAATCTGACGTCACTTTGACTCTTTCTCTCACCGTTAATCTGACGTCACTTTGACACTTTCTCTCACCGTTAATCTGACGTCACTTTGACTCTTTCTCTCACCGTTAATCTGACGTCACTTTGACACTTTCTCTCGCCGTTAATCTGACGTCACTTTGACTCTTTCTCTCACCGTTAATCTGACGTCACTTTGACTCTTTCTCTCGCCGTTAATCTGACGTCACTTTGACTCTTTCTCTCACCGTTAATCTGACGTCACTTTGACTCTTTCTCTCACCGTTAATCTGACGTCTCTGACTGGAAACTGCAGGTTTGGCAACTCCCACACCAAACATCACCATTTTTAGCTCATGTTGACACAGGAGCTGCTGCTCTGCTGCCGCCTCGTGTGGTCACTTTGTGTCACTGAGGTCAATCCAAACCAAATATTTGAAACACAGAAGTCACAAAATTAGCACTCCTGTGTGTGTGTGTGTGTGATGTTAAAATCAGTGATTTTCTCTATGGGCTTTGGTGCAGGTGACGGACAGACTTACAAAATGAACCAAACTTGAGTTTCACATGATGAAACATTCTCTAACAAACAAGATGAAGTCGTTAAAAGAATTCCCCAAGATGTCGTAGACAGGCCAAAGATAAACTCGTCTACTGTGCCTTTAAAGCAGCTCTTTTTTCTCCCCCTCTTATTTTCCTCGCGGGCCAAATGGTAATTCTTCATCTAGTGTGTCACGTCTATATCTAATCACTTTAATTGGCCGTCTGTAAAGGTTTGATGTATTTATCTTGACTGGTTTCTACGGCGCTGTCACTCTCCACACAAAAGCCTGATGAAATAAGAACGCGCGGCGGTGACGTGCGAGCGAGCGCATGAACACTGTGGAGGAGCAGAGCCCGGGCGGTGCAGAGCCCGGGCGGTGCAGAGCCCGGGCGGTGCAGAGCCCGGGCGGTGCAGAGCCCGGGCGGTGCAGAGCCCGGGCGGTGCAGAGCCCGGGCGGTGCAGAGCCCGGGCGGTGCAGCCGTAATCAGGAGACGGATGGTTTATTGCCGCAGATGTGTCACTTAGATGTTTTACGAGCTGGAGACTGGGAGTCAAAGGCCGGACACGATGATTCATCCGTCCCTCACCTTTTTTTCCCTTTTTTTTTAAGTTTTATCTAAGTTTATATACGTGTCATTTCTTTGACTCCCTAACAGTCATTTCCTGGTTTCTCCCCGCGCCGGCGTCGCGATCCGTCATGTGGCTGGGAGGTTGTGCTGTTTGCGCTGATATCAATTAAAAGTGGATTAACGGGTACATAATGACCTTTAGCAGTAAATTGTGTGTAATGTTGCAAGGCAGGATACAGTATATTCCCCAGATGTCACACCAGGCCCCTGACGTATGATGGAGCAGATGTCTTAGCCGGTCCAAATGGCCTTCTAAGACACACACACACACACACACACACACACACACACACACATGCATAAACATGTGTTCACACACATTCCAAATGGCACTCACACGTAAACACAAGTAGATCTCGCCTCTCTCTCTCCCTCTCTCCCTCTCTCCCTCTCTCTCTTCCTGTCTGAGATATATTTAAATTCCTAATTTTAATAAAAGATCGGAATAAGCCGACGACTCTCCGAGGATTTTCGTCTCCAGTTTACCGTCGTCCGTAAACATCAGAGGGGCGTGTCAGACACACAATCTGCTTCCATTCTCATTATGGTTTTTAGATATGTGTACGGTACATTAATCTTTATTTTCCTCCTCTTCACGAACATTAACAACCTTTTATAAAGGGAAAAAAAAAGAGGAGGAGAGGAGAGGAGAGGAGAGGAGAGGAGAGGAGGGCGGGGGGAGAAAAGATCAGATCAGTCTAATTTCTGTCTAATTTGGCTCCTAGAATATCATTTTGTCCAGTTAGAGGAATTGAGAATGATCATTTGCATCAGGGACGTTTCCTTATTAAATCAGCGCCGAGCCTGTGTTCGGCGGCTCGCAGGAGAAGCACTTATTGGGTTAAAAGCTCATCTCGTACGGTTTATTTTAAATATACTCTATGCTTCATAGCCACTCTAGTGTAAGAGAAAAGATATCAAATCACTGTCTTTCTATCTATAGTCGAGGCGATCTGTCTCCTCCTCCTCCTCCTCCTCCTCCTCCTCCTCCTCTCTGTGTCTTCTTTATTTTTTATTTTTCCTCTCATTCTTTTGTCCTCTCTCTCTCTCTCTCTCTCTCTGTCTCTCTGTCTCTCTGTGTCTCTCTCTTCGGCATTTCCACCTTCAATTTTCTTTTGTACACCCTCCCATTCTTTTCTCTCTCCCGTCCTATATCAATATTGTATTGAGTTGGTGTTTGTGGCCCTTTATTTGAGAACTCTGCAGTAGGTCTGCAGATCGCAGAGTCTTTTTCTGGAATGGTGCCCTCTAAATAATGATAAATTACTTGAGCAGTATGCCATTTGCTAATTATATCCATGATTTACTACACAGCCCGACTTAAATCATTCAAGCCAGCCTTGCGTAACAATGCCTCTCTCTCTCTCTCTCTCTCTCTCTCTCTCTCTCTTTTCTTTTTTCTCCCTTTTTATAAAATGGTTTCCATGTGTATAATCTGAACACTTTAAGACCATATTCAGAATTGAATAAACATACAGAAACACTCACTCACTCACACACACACACACACACACACACACAGAACACCACCAGTCATCCATTTTGCAAATGTCCTTTTCCACTCATTTCTTTTCATGATGCTTCTCACATAAATTCCACCCTGAGAAGTTTGTTAAATGTATACATTATATACACACACACACACACACACACACAAATGAATTATTAAAGAAAAAAAAAATAACTAGCATTGCATTTTTTTCACCCCCCCCCCCCAGTTCTTTGTTTAATGAATCCAAAGCTGGCTCGGGCTCCAAGCCTATTATAATTGCTTGCAGGATGTGTTCTATTTCAGCATAAGTATCATTGCAGTGGAAGATCCACTTCTGGCAGAATAATGCTGCTGCTGCTGCTGCTGCTGCTGCTGCTCACACGCTGTATCATTATCAGGAGCGTTGAGCGTGGATATCGGCCCGAGCAGCGTATATAAATAAATATAGAGTTATGTAAATGTAAGTGTTGCACAGCACGTCCAAACGCTGGCTCTTTCTTTTTTTACGCTGTAATATAAATCACTTTGATCCGTGTTTTCCTGATTGTTCTTTATATCACAGAGTTTTCACATGTGCGTCACACGTGTGTGTTTCCTGCGCGCTCGTTACTTTATCACGTTAAATGGTCACAGAGTTCTGTGATGCACATATTGTTTTTTTAAATCATGTTATCCTGCTGTTACTTTGTCGTTGAGTCACTCCAAACTTTTGTGTGCGACACTCTCTCTCAGGTTTCATCGTGGATTAACCGTCGATAAATGAAATGAGTCGTCCTCAAAATGTCAGATTCTGTTGATCCGTGTTTCCCGAAACTTTCTCAAACGTTTTGTTTTTATGCTCAAACCAAAATGACTCCGTTTTAAGAAAATATTCACATTTAAGAAGCTGAAAACTTAGAGAACTTGTTTTAATTATTAAAATAAAAACACTAAAACCGCTGAAATGAGAGAATTAAAGAGAAAATGTCTCTGAAATGTCGTTTAATTGTGATTTCACCGGCTTTGACAGACTATCACGACATATTTACTACGTCAAAAGTGTTGTTTCGTACATCGTTTGCGTTATTTTTGTCATAAAAGGACAAAAGAATCATCAGATTCTGAGATATTTACAGAAGACTGTAATTAAACTGCTGTTACTTTGTCGTCGAGTCACTTCAGACGTTTGTAAAACACTCTCAGGAGACGTCACGTTTCATCATCGATTAACCGCTCGATTATTTTCTCGATAAGTAGATGAGTTGTTAGATGAGTCGTCCTCAAAATGTCACATTCTGTCGATCAGTGTTTCCCAAACCCTCAGAAATAATGACGTTCTCAAATGTCACGTGACTTTACTTCTCCAGCTGAAATAAGAGAGAATTAAAGAGAAAATATCCCTGAAATGTTGTTTTCTTGTGATTTCACTGGCTTTGACAAGGTCAAAAATGTTGTTTCATGCATCGTTTGCGTTGTTTTTGTCATAAAACGACAAAAAACTCACATCCTGTGTTGTTTTATGAGTTATATGCAGAATGTGAAGGTAAACTCCTCTTTCACTGCACTATAAATCCCTTTAATCCGTGTTTCCCGACTGTTCTTTATATCACGTCGCGTCCCTGATACTAGCATGTGCTTCACACGTGTCGTCTGCTCATTATTTTATCACTTTTTCTTTTGTCTTAAACGCTCACAGACTTGTTTTTACGTCACAGTTCATCTTCACTCAAACGAGTCTGGACTTTCAGACGTTTTTGTAAAAGACGTTTAATCTGCGTCTCAGCGCCGCGCTTCGTCATCGACTAACCTGTGGATTATTTTCTCCATAGATCGATCGCTCGTCCACAGAATGTCAGAAAATGTCCCAAAACACAGAATAATGACGCTGTCAAATGTCTTGTTTTTGTCCACAAACCAAACATGAATCCCTTTGAATGATTTCTTTGTTCATATGGAGCAAAGACACCAGAAAATATTCACATTTAAGAAGCTGAAAAATCAATTATCTGTTATCGAAATAGTTGAGGATGAATTTAGTGATCAGTCAGACGTGTGACCGTACGTCTCCTGCTCAAATGATTTGACTGAAACACTCATGGAGAAGAGATAATGTCCCGTAAATACACTTTTATTCAGATTTAGTAAAGCTCCGTAGAACAGTGATAGATGTGTTCTTGTAATTAAAAAATGACATTAAATAGAGGTGTACCACATGAAGTTATGTCTTCAACCGCATCAAACTGAATCGTCCGATACTTAAAAGTATCCTCCCTGAGTCCACATTTCCAGATATGTATCAAATTGTCTTCTAAGGGAAAGATACACACTTCTTTCTATAGTATCATCTTCTTCTTATTATTATTATTATTATTATTTGTCCTCTTGTTGCAGCAGGTTGGAAAAATCCGGTGTTGCGGCTGATTTACGCTTTTTGGAGATAAACTGCAAATAGGGGGGAATATGTGAGAAATTGCTCCGTGGTCGTTGGGGCACGGACCTGACAGCGAACAAGGCCACAACAGAGGCGTGATGACCCCACTGCACACACACACACACACACACACACACGCACACACACACACAGACACTTTTGTTGTCACTTTAAAATACTATCTCATACACTGGACTGAAAGCACCATATGGTGAAATGTTTTTTTTATTGTGTTGATGTGAGTGATGGCTCACTCTGTGAGACTGGATCAGACTGAAATCGACCCATATTCGGCTTTTTTACACACACACACACAGAGAAAGAAAACCGCGGTGAGATTCTTGGTCAGGATGTTTTTCATTGTCGCCATTATCATATTTGTTCATTAGTTTTGCAGTTTATTTGATTTTGGGCTCTTTTCTTCCCTTCATCACGCGGGAGTTTTGCATGTTTTATTGCATTTCTTTGCGAGCTCTTCTCGTTTGACCTAATTTCCTTTGTTCGGGGAGGTTACATGACCCTAGGGTCCACACTCCCTGCTCCAATAAATAGATTTTGATATCCACTCAGTCTAATAATCAGGTTAATGATTTACTGATTTTCTTCTGTCTCTCCCATTTTTCTCTTTCTTTCTCTTTCTTGACCTCTCAGGAGAGAAACCCTATCGTTGCCCTCATTGTGACTACGCCGGGACCCAGTCTGCCAGTTTGAAGTACCACCTGGAGCGCCACCACCGCGAGCGTCAAAATGGCTCTGCCACCTCAGGCCCCTCCTCTGGCCACACCCCCTCTTCTGACCACAAAGAGGATCATGGGAAGACAGCTAGCGGTGGCGGCATCTTTGCCCGACCAGATGTTCTCCGCAGTGTCTTCAAAGGAATGCCCCCAAGCCTGGACTTCAGAGCAGGTCCGCTGCTGCCACATCAGTGGGCTTCAGCTGCAATGATGCCCCCCCATGAGCGCGAACGCGGAGACCGCCGCTTTGACTCCGCCTCCTCAGCAGACAACCTGAAGACAGCCGACGCTCCTTCCTCCCTTGTCTCGACAGCGACAGACAGTCCTGCCAGCTTCTCTGACCTCAGCAGGGCCTACCAAACCATGATGGGTAACGGAGTCCACTTTCAAGGTTCCCTTCAGGCCTTTATGGACAACTTTGTCCTCGGCTCCATGAAGAAAGACATGAAGGACAGTCAGAGTCCAGTCCAGCTCCAGGCACAGCTCTACCACGACAACGGTGAGCCCAAAGCCAAACGTGCTGCCTCGGTCGAACAGGACAAAGAAGAAAAGGCTGAAGCCAAGAAGAACTCGGAGCCTGGCAAACCTGGATCCCAGTATGAACCACTGGATCTGTCTGTGTCAGTCCGGCCTGAGTCTGCATCTGGATCTCTTCCTGGCTCCTCAGTCACCATTCACGATAATGTGGCGTGGCACAGCTGCCTCTTCTGCTCCTTCTCCACCTCGTCGTTGGAGCTCATGGCTCTGCACCTCCAGGCCAACCACCTGGGTAAAGCCCAACTTCAGCGGCCCGACACAGGCAAAGAGCTTCACGGCGACACCTCCCTCTTTCACTCTTCCAGCACCAAGACCTCTGGTGTGGCCCTAGACAAAGATGGAGACCGGGATGGAGAGAAGAATCATGGTGGCTGGAACAATCACATGGACCAGAGCTACAACCCCTTCCAGAGTGAGTTCTACAGACGGTTTGGTGGCTTGTATGATGGATCACCAAGTGCCAACCAGGCCCTTCAAGGGTTCATGAGTTCGGCAGAGCAAGGTCTTGATCTACACAGCCATGCTTTTGGAGGAACATCTTCAGTTGTGGACGACCACGTTGGTGAGCGGAGCTCCCATGGAGATGCTGAAGATGACCAGGTGGGCTCAGATGACGACGTTGTGAAACCTGGGGTGCACAGCTCCAGTGAGACACCCTCGGCAACTCCCAAGAGACAGCAGCAGCAGAATCACTCTGACGGAGAGGAAGAGGAGGGGGGAATGGCTGAAGAGGACGAGGAAAGAGAGGAGGACGGTCAAATGGACATGGAGAGAGAGGACGGAGGAAGTCCGGTTTCCGACCACCTCAAACATCTCCATGACGACTCCTCCCTGCCTCAGAGGAGCGGAGCCGGTCTGGTAGCGTCTTCCTCCGCCATGTCTTCGCTCTCTCTGGTTCCCCAGAACCAAACTCTGCCGCTGGAGAAGCAGTGGCAGCAGGGCCTGGGCCTCCTGTCTCCTGGCGCGGGGCTGTTGAAGGCCGAGCAGCAGAGCCACCTGGAGCAGCAGATGAACATGCTGTCGGTCCTCAGGGCCTACAGCAACGACAACATCCCCGCATTCAACGGTCTCGGAGGCGGTGCAGGAGGAGCAGCTGCGGGGGGCATGAAGAGGCCGGATCCACCTGGTGAGTGTTTAAAAACCCCACAGACAAACCTCCCACTCACATGTTCTCTATCTGTATCTTCTCTGCTCGTCCATAAATAGTCAAACACTCGTCTATTTTGTTGGATATTCAGTATTAGCCAAGATCTTGTATCTTTTGTAAGTCTTCTCCAGTCTGTCACAACAATTAACAATGGTTTTAAAGTCAAATCGTCTTTGCAGTTTGTTTCAATCAGAAATACTTAAATAGCTACTAAGCTATTAGCCTATGCCATACTAAGGTGATTATAACACTGCCCCCTACAGGCTTGTACGTTACATTCTAAGAGTATTTAGTGCTGCAACTGACGATTATTCTCACCAACGATGAATCTGTAGATTATTTTCTTGATTAAAAGATGAGAAAATGTTGGAAAACGTGTTAGGACGTTCTCCACGTCAGTTTTAGTTATTACCTTTGGGGCTTCTCTACCCAACTCGTACCTGGTACCTGGTTCTTTTTCTTTTAGTACCTGCTCTGTCGTGGTCCCAAGCGCTGAGCCGATTCTAAAATGTGGCGGCTGACTGCCGGCCACTGATTGGTTCAGAGCGTCGTGACTGGAAGAGTCACGAGCACAACGTACGACACAAGAATCAAACCGGCCATTTACTTAAAAAAACTGGCACATAAAAACGATCTCTGATACCTAAACTGAGTCGAGTCAAGCCGAGTCGGGCTAGAACTGATTAATCGAAAAAGAACTCAACTGAAAATACTCTAATTTAAGAAGCTATTTAAGGTATTTATGACATCTTATTTCCAATGAGAAGGAAACACTCAGGGCGCTGTATATCCTCAGGCAGCTGTATCAGCAGAGAGCCGCACACATAAAATCTCACACGTGTTTGAAACACAAATTCAGTTTCTCCATCACTAAACACACCACACAAACACACAAACACACAAACACACAAACACACACACACACACACACACATATATATATATATATATATATACTGTGTGTGTGACACCCACGAAGGATCCTCAGACCCTCACTGAAGATCTCCAGATTGGCTCTGAAGTGATTTTAGCCTTATTTCAGGCAAGTTTAGAAGCTATCCGCCCGGTGACTAGCAACAGATTAATCTTTATTACACGTTTATATTACTGCGAGTGCAGCGCCTCCCTCCCACCCGGCAGCATGGAGGGAATAACCCTGGATGAGTCAGAGCAAGACCTCGGCTCCCCGTGCCGTCTCCTCCACATGTCTCTTAACTATCTTAGCTCTCATAAAGCCGGCTCCCAAAAGCCCATTACTTTATAAGACTCGTCGATCTATGACCCTGTGAAAAATGAACTGTCAACTTTCATGATTCTGCTAAGGTTATAGCCGCTCCTTGAGACTGAAGAAGGAACTCCTTTTTTCTTTCCCCATTTTTCCCCCTCTTCATTTTTACAATGTTCTGCTGCCGCTTGGAGCCAGTTGCTAAAAAGTGTCTATATAATAAGAAGAAGAAAGTAAAAATGGAAAGTTGCCTCTGAAACGACGACTTTATAAAACCCGACAAAGACGGGAAACAACGACGGCTCCTTCAGACACATTTGCATTGTTTGACGATTACAATTTTTACAAATTTAAAAGCGCTTCACACTTTCAATCAAAACACAGTAAATTATTCTACATTTTTTTACATTATCATTGTTTGTTTTCACACTCATAAATCTTTGCTGTTGAGTGTAAAAAAAAAAAAAGAGAAAAGAACGGAGTGGAATTTGCTGTCATACGGCACATTTATGACGATACAGTAAAGCTGAGGTCTCAAACATGAGGCTTGAGGGCCACATGTGGCCCCCCAGTCGATTCCATGCGGCCCACCACTTAATATCTGTCAAATATTGTGATTTATGGATTCATTTTGCATCATTAATTAGTGTTTTTATGTGTCCCTGACATAATGGTTAATGGCCTCCAGGTTATTTGAGTTTGAGACGGCGTCATAGTTAGCGGTGAACTATTTGGAGATAATATCTATTTGTGATTTACTAAATCATTCTTAAAGGTCAAGACTCAGGTCAATAATTTTCTGTGTCATAGATTGTCAGTCAAGTATTATTCATTATAACTGGTTTGTGACAATCAAAAATAGCTTTTTGCAATTTTGTTAATGTTTACGTTTACGATTTTGATTTGAAAAATGACAAATTTTCCATTTGGTTTAGTTTGCACAGTTAAAAAAAACAACAATTCTACAAAGTTGTAACTATTTGGAGCTAATAAGGCACATGATATCAATAATTGTAATAATATACATATAATAATGAATTGTAATAGTAATAAATAATATGAATTCTAAAATAACATAGTTTGCAGTGTTGGCACCAGACTTTCTGCACATGATGACATTTTGAAAGCATTTATAGTATATACTATTATATTATTAATTCACGCCTCAGTGTCTGATCAGAACTCTGCGTCACGTCCTCACATACATGTTGTCACTGTGACTCAGCCGTTCGCTGTAATCTGAAATCGCTGACGACTGATTATGTATCCGACTTCCTGGCAAACGTACACTATATTTATATTTACCCTCCATATTTCTGGGATGGCACTGAAGAAGAAGAAGTAAGTCTCAAAGATATGTGTGTAACACGAGTAAAGTGAAGACGTGTGACTTGTTGTGCCGAGCGTGACCTTGTGTGATCCCGGCCTTCAGCGACAGATAATATGACGACACTCTATCCTTCATCTTTGTGCGTCCAGCAGAATATTTGAGGCTCCGTGAGAGTCGCAGGACGAGGGTTTGAGAGGAGAAGTGTCCGAGTGGGACGAGTGTGGTCACTCCTCTTTCCTCTCCTTTCCTTTTTTTACTCCTTCTCACTAAAAGTGAGTAAATGAAGTGGAGGCTCTTGGTTGAGGACGAGTGTGAATATTGACTGCATGCTATGGCCCACATGCAAAAAAAACCCCCACTGCAATACTTTAAAGTATTGATAGGATGATTACTGCTATTACTGTCTCTCCACTGCAGCCACAAGTACGGATGTTATATGTGATTACTATCATTATGACTTCTAAGAAAAACGGCCACTTCAACAACGATGTGGCTTCACCACATATGGATGTAAATGCAACACTGCTGTTCTTTTATTTACTGTAAATGCTGATATAACATTTGATATTTCTACTATTACAACTGTACGTGTGTAGCACATGTTGTACACTCGGGCAACTCAGTGTACTTTACATGAAACAAAGAAAACAGGTTAGACTAAAATGGAGCATAAAGATTTAGATTTAGCTTCAGGATGTGGTTCATTAAGGTACTTTACACTACATGCAGTTCTCCCTTAAAAATATGGAATTCATGCCAGTAAACAATATTCCTGTTTGCTTAAAATAATACATATTGACTCCAGAAATACCAAAAATTGGACAGTAAATGTACAGTTAACGGCTTTGAATTCACATAAAACTCTACTGTCCTGGTGTTGTTTATCTTTTCAACCATGTTGTTATTACCTAAGAAGGAGCCTTAGAATCCTGTTTTACCTCAAATTTAAACCACTACCCTGCTTGGTTGCTCCGCTTCCTCGCCATCAGCCTCACCCCCCCCCCCCAAAAAACTGTAGTACCATCTCCTACCTTCTGCCTTAAACTAATGCTGTGTTGATGAGAGTAGTAATGCTGTGGTTTTCACTGTTTCTGGTCATCTGTCCGTCAAAGATCTAGAGATGTTCTACAATCAGTTACCAACAATGTCAATGCTAAACAAAGCAACTATAAAAAAAATAAATGTACACAATATAAAAGTTAAATTTGACCATGACGATGTTAGCACTGACGGAAACGGCTGCCACGTTTTTTTAAAAAACACTCTTATAGTAAAAATCCTCACTATTGCAGTTTCTCTCTTTCTCATTTATACATATATATATATATATATATATATATATATATATATATCTTTTTTTTTCACATGTCCACTTGTAAAGTCCTTTGTGTTGGTTGGAGAGGGCGGGGGCGGCAAAAAAAAGACGTCCCCCCAAAAACTCAATTCAGACCCGGGCGAAATGTGATTATCTGGAGTGGGTTTGCATTAGGTTTGTATGCAAATACGGCATAAATCATTAATATCGAAATTCTCCCCCTCAATCTATGGGACTTGTTGTAGGGCACGCACCGCACGTCTGGAGTGGCCGTCTCTTCATTTGTACGCCCAGAGGAGGAGGGGGAGGAGGGGGGGAGGAGTGGGGAGGAGGGGGGAGGAGGGCGCACATGAGTCTACTTGCACCTTGACATATGACAAATACACACATATCTCTGTCCACCTACACACATTCACACATTTAAAGCACACCTCCCTAAATCGTAGCCCGGTATTTATCAATAAATGTCATTAGAGCAGCAGCAGCAGCAGCTTCAGCAGCAGCAGTTTCAGCAGCAGCAGCGGCAGCAGCAGCAGCAGTTTCAGCAGCAACAACAGCTTCAGCAGCAGCAGCAGCAGCAGTCGTGCATCGTCTGTAATCACACGGACGTATCTGCTCACTGAGCTATGACGCTCCCGTGTGTCGAGACCCCGCGCTGCTCGTTGTTCCCTCGCTCCACGCTCTACATGTGCTTAACACAATCAATACTTGGAACGCAGCGGAGGCCTCGCCTCCTCCTCCTCCTCCTCCTCCTCCTCCTCCTCCTCCGCCGTCGTGCATTATCCAACACCAGGCATTCCATTATTCAAACGCCGCACACGTCGTGTTACTCGCATTACCCCGAGCCCTTCACTCATTTAATATGTCTAATGTTGACCAAGAGGTTGTGACTGACGAGCTGGAGAGGTGGCGACGGCAGACGAGGCCGAGCACCGCGAGAACGCCGTGAACGTCGGAGAGTCTGTGGGCGGAGTTTAGAACTCTCACTCTGTGCTTCTAAAGTTCTCCTTTGAAAACACTTTTCTAACAAGTTGAGGACGATCAGATTTGATGTTTAAGTTTGTCACCATGTTGTTTTCCCGCCTTCTCGACCAGGTCTCTGTTGGAAAAACAGATTATTTTGACCTGGTTAAATAAAGGATCAACAGTATTTTCACACATCTCCCTCACAAAATCCGATTATTTCCCTTTGTGATTTATTTCTGACAGAAAATTATTTTTGTTTCCTTTTCTTTGCGTTGTCTATTTTCGGTCTATTTTCGCTGGGAAACGCCGTCACACGTCGCGCGTAAATAAAATAGGCGGGGCACAGACATTGAAAAGTAGACGCGTCTCTAATCTGTTCACATGAATCCTGAGATTAAAAGCAGCCAAAGTAACTGATTCACAACATTTCCTTTAACTGCTGAGTTTCAGCTTCTTAAATGTGAATATTTTCTGGTTTCTTCACTCCACGTAACAAAGAAATCATTAAAAACAGTTTTTTTGTGACATTAAGTGTGAACATTATCGTCATTTTTGAGAAACACTGATGAACATTTGTCCACGTCCTCTCGCGTCTGTTGACACATTGACAGATGAGTCCGTTACAGGACTAATCGTTAGTTGCCGCCCGACATCAGACTGATCGATAGTTGATATACGACTGACATCAATACTTATTTTAGCACGTTGTGTTCTGTTTAATGCCTTTAACATGCGACGCTGTGTGGAAAACGGGGCTGAAACTGAGGTTAAAATGTGACACCATGTGATGTATGACGTGAGGCGATGATGTAAAATCTCAGGAGTTTAAGAGCCTTAAAAACGGTATAAAAACAACAAAGTGAGGGCCAGACTGCCGGCCACTGATTGGTCAGGGACTCCGCCCACATATTTTTTAGTGAAAAACCAACCTAAGCCGCGCCGTGCCGAGGCGAGATGAAGACTGCATTTACACCAGGCCTTCTTCATCAAACTTCAAGGACTCAAGGAATCAAGGAAGCAAGGAAGCAAGATCTGCTCCCACCGAATAATGTAGGCCTCGCTTCGAGTGAACCAAACGCAGGGCATTGTGGGTAGTACCGATAGGGTTTGATGAGGCTCCATGTTTTGCTCGTATGTGGAGGAAACAGCAGATGAACAGTTTCCTTGTTCATCGTCTGTCTCGTCTTCTCCTTCAGTCGTTCTCGCTGCAGCGCCACCTTCAGGCGAGGAGGGGGAATACGTGATGTTGAACTGAATGTTGCAATCGTGCAGAGTCTAGTGGAGACGATAAGGTGTGGAAACGTCTCATGATGAAGGAGAAGTTTCTAAAACTAGCTGCAAACGGGGGAAGAGTCAGCGTCGTCCTGCTCCACACTAAACCCTAAATATGATGTTTTCCCAGATACAATCTTAATTTCCTTCCCTGAGAATGTAAATCAGGTGTGTGTGTGTGTGTGTGTGTGTGTGTGTGAGACAAGGACACTTGTGTTTCTCTGAAGTGAGAAAATCTTAAATTACAACAAGTTTACAACAAAAAATGTGTAAAAAAAAGTCCAAAACTCAAAAGGTTGAGACGGGGACACAGAGAGGATGATTGACATTCAGATATCACAACTAATAATGAGTCCCGTCCCCCCCCCCCCCCCCCACACACACACACACACATCCTGCAGATAAGAAGCAGCCATTTTAGACTTAATGTTGGGCCATTTGCTTGTGCCATAAATGTAAAACCCTGCACATATAAAATATAAATAATGAGTTAATTAATGAGTTTCCCCCCGTGTATCCTTGCTGTGATGTCATTGGAGTCTTCGTCCTACAATTTAAGATGTCTATTTATGTGTGTGTGTGTGTGTGTGTGTGTGTGTGTGTGTGTGTGTGTGTGTGTGTGTGTGTGTGTGTCCCATGACTACAGATGCAACGAAACCCATTCAAACATGAATATAATGCTCAAAGTCTTCATGTAACTCTGTTTTACAGTATGATAGAGACATAAATTGATTAAAATCTATCATGTGACGATGAAACTTTTTCTCATTTATGAAGTTTTAAATCTTTAAATAAAGAAAAGTCAACATTTTATTATAAGAGAACATGTAATTGTTCGCGGGACCTTTCTCGTGTCCTGACAGCGAATAAAGACGTCGTTATTTATTAGAATTATTAGTGTATGGGATCAAATTAGCTGCTAAACTGATCGTTAAATTTGAAAAAAAAAAATGCGACGTTCGTTCATAAATTAATGATTTAATGAGCAAATAAATTAGTAAATATAGCTGTTGACTTATTAATCTAAGACCAAGAGAGCGAAAAACTGTCACAGATACAGGGTTTGACCAACATTAACATTAAAGGCTGAAGAATCCCCAAGCTCATCACGTTAATATTTATTTAATAATAATAAAAAAATGAACCTTGAGTCCAAATCCATATCCAGATCACCACAAAAATCTAATCATTTCTCCCTTAGGCCTCAACCCATGACCGGGAAATGTTAAGCTGCCCATAAAGAGACAGAATAAGTGATTAATCTGAATTAAAACTCCTCTCTCTCTAATATCTGTCATGGAACTTTGTCATGGGTGTGGCAGCGTCACGGCGACCACAGTCCCGGACGTCACCTGGATTAAGGTTGTTTGAGATTAGAGGATTTGGAGTTAAGGGTTAAGAGTTAAAGGTTAAGGTAAATTCACTGTGTGTGTGTGTGTGTGAGTGTGTGTGAGAGAGAGAGATAGAAACAGAGTCTGTAAAGGAATGATGATGATAACTGAAGACATATGGTCTCACTGTGAAGCACAGATGTAGTGGATCACACTTGGCATCGCTGGTGTATTTTTTACTTTTTTTTTCTGGTTTAAGTGGAAGAAAAGGTAGACACACACACACAAACACACACACACACACACACACACAGATGATCCTGTTTATGTAAACGCACAAACGCACAAACATGTCTCACCACAGTTATGACCCAACATTGAGTTCAAACCCTGGGTTTATCTGACCCTTCCACTCACTGCAGGGAACTACGGAGGCCTGCAGAGGCCAGAAAGTATGTCCTCCTTCTTTATCTGCGTCCGCTTCAAAGCGTAAAACACACTCTCTGCTGTTGAGACGCGACAACAAGACACGACACGACGCGACACGACACGACGTGACGCGACGCAACATGGCGGCATCTGTAAAAGCAAGAAACCTCCAAACCTCAGTATGTGTAAAGACCAAATAAAGCAATTACACACTTTTACAAACATAAATCCAGAGTTGTTGATCCACTGCTGCCTCCATTAGAGAGTATATGTATATATATATGTCTATATATATATACATATGTCTATATATATATATACATATGTATGTATGTATATATATATATAAATAGACATATATATATAAATAGACATATATATATATAGTTATATATGTATACATATCTATTTATACTGCCCCCTGTGTCTAAAAGTGGGAACTGCAACACGTCCCGAGGCCTTAAAAATAAGGTAAATCACGATAAAAAAATGAAATCATGTAGTTGATAATGAGCCGGACTCACAGCTCAGACGAGACTCAGTTGCACACACACATCTAAAGGGTTTGGTGTAAACAGGGTAATCTAATTGAAACTTCCTGTGCTCACTGGTGCCCGCGCTCCTCGTGCTCTCTCACTTTCCCACACTCGTTTTCACTCAGTTTCCCCTCGTTTTCTGTTTGTTGCCGGAGAGCGTGTGCTGGGGAAGCGTCTGTCTGTCTGCCTGTCTGTCTGTCTGTCTGTCTGCCTGTCTGCCTGTCTGCCTGTCTGCCTGCCTATCTGCCTGTCTCCCCCTCCTCCTCCTCCTCCTCCTCTGCGATGACAGCTGCGACGACGCTGCTTCCTCGTGTGTAACATTATTACCAGTTGGACTCGCTGAATTATCACCTTGTCGCCCAAAAGTGCAAATAGTGTCGTTTTCAAAGAGCAATTAAGTGTAATAGCTGCCGTCGAGCCCCGAGGACGCTACCTGTTGCTCTTCCTCTGCCTTTTTCTTTCTTTTCTCGGCAGATGTGATAGCTCTAAAAATACCCCCCCCCCCCCCACACACAGACACACACACACACACACACACACAGACACACACAGACACACACAGACACACACCTCAGTGATTCCCTAGATATCAGCTGCTGAAAGGTCCTCTCTTTTTTTGTCTTCATATTCTTCCCATGATTCCTTCATTCTTTGCTGTCTTTCGCTAATAACGCCGCTGATGTCGGCCACATGGCGTTTCCTGGAAGGGGGGGTGTACAGTGAATGGGGGGGGGGGGGGGGGGGGGGGGGTACTATCGAGTTGCCCTCGATAAGGAAACGGAGACGAACGCTGGATGATTGCAAAAGTTACATGACAATTATTCTATTCATTATTGTGGAAACAGAGTGAAGACAGCGTGGGAGCGCCGGGGGTTTCTGCAGCGACCAGGAATCACGCACACACATCGACTCCGCCCGCGCACTCACAGAACCACGTTCACGAGAACATGAAACACCGGGTTATGAATCGGCCTTCCAACCCAATATATATCTACGCCGTGATCTCTGCCTCCCGTCGTCTCGTTAGTTTGCTGTTTGTTTCTTTTCTTCCTCGACTCCTGGAGACTTTGTTCAGTTTGAGTTGCTCCTCTTAAGAATGCAACGTTCCCGTCCCCAGGCGCCCCGGAGATGTGAGGAGGACGCCTCGGAGGAGTTGTACTCATAAAGCTCCTCATCCTCCGAGGGAGCGAGAGGGAGAGAGAGGGAGAGAGAGGGAGACGGAGGGAGAGAGAGGGAGAGAGAGGGAGAACTGGCAGGCATAATAACTACACTTACACAGCTCGTCGACACATAATGAGACAATGCCGCAGCAACTTCAAGGAAGAACACAGATATATAAAAAAAAACAACAGAGAGCAAAGGCAAAGGCGGTGCAGGGAGGAGGAGGAGGAGGAGGAGGAGGAGGAAGAGGAAGAGGAGGGGAACTGGAGGAAAAAAAGGAAAAGAAACTATGTCAACTTTTATTTCCTCTGTTATTCCACATCAATGGATGCATGCCGTGATACTAATAAAAACAAAAATACAACATACACAAGTATAGACACATAGGCAGCGTGTTTGAAACGCTCTGTGGCAATTAAGGACAAATAAGTCGCGTTCTTCTCCCTGTCGTGACGGATGATCCCGCCGCCACTCGCTAACAACACGTTTGATTCACACATCAAGAGAGAGAGAAGAAGAAGAAGAAGAGGAAGAAGAGGAAGAAGAGGGGAAAACAAATAAATATAAGAGTGGAATCAACAAAAGTTGTGCGCTACAGCGAGCGAGAGAGAGAGAGAAAGCGCGGGGGGAATAAGAGTAAGAATAGCGAGCGTGGAGACAAATAAGCTGGCAACATTATAACATTAGCAGTTTAGAAAATACACTTCATTCCTCGGCAGAGATGGATATAAACTGCATTGTTGCGTCTGCAAATCCCAGCGACCGGATTTAAACGGCTGCATTGTTTTATTAACGGGGCGGGGTGGGGGGGGCGGGGGGGCGGGGGTGGAGGAACAGCGGCTGTTCTAATTACAGTGATTTAATCAGGATTAGAGAGGTTACCTGGATGAAGCCGCAGCAAGGACGCGCGCGTTTAAAGACAAAAGTGCCACAAACATGCGCTGGGATGTTTTTTAGCGGCGAGTCTGTGACTCCGGAGAACAATGAGTCTCTTTGCTCCGGCACGAGTCAACACTGGACTATTGTTCTGACGCTCTTCTCCCTCCCTCCCTCCCTCCTTCGCTCGCTCTCTCGCTCGCTGCCTCCTCTCCTCCCTCCTAGTTAAACAGCAGGCGGGAAGGGAATCCATTTTAATCTGATTAATAACTTAGTTGATCACATATAACCCAATTTTCAAGTCTGTGCCGCCCTTGTCCGCGCCGACACGCCCACCCGCTGACCTTTGGAGTCGCCACAGTCACGATATCAACGCACAATAAACGCCATTGTTCTGGTTCTTGGTTTTTTTTTAAAGGAAGAAAAAGGAAAAACTGAGGATGTTATAGTTTAGTTGAAGAGGGATTTCTGTCAGTTTGTGACCTCTAGTGTTTCTAACAGTTACTGTCATCGTCACAGGACGACTTTCCTTCAACACACTCATAACTGTGTAGAATATAAGACGTCTTCTTATTGTCCCGTCAGTCGTCTCTGAGGAAACTTGGACTTTTTAAGGTCAACGATGGAACAATCGATTAAAACATTTACAATTCTATTCGTATTTGTTGTAGTCGTTGATTTTCTGGCTGTCGAATCGTCAAAAAACTTTATTCCAGGATAACTTTCACTTTCCAAAGTCCTGAGGTTCTACCGTAATGACAAGAATAAGTGTGCTTTCCTGTATCCATCCATCCATCCATCCGTCCGTCCGTCCGTCCATCTTCTACCGCTTTATCCTCCACATGAGCGTCTCCACAGGGGGGCGCTGTGCCAATCTCAGCTGACTTTTGAATTTTCTCAATATCGTAAACGGTCCAGTTTCTAAACTCACTTCAGTTCCGCGGTCACAGAAGGTAACATTTGATCTCAGTAAAATAATGTATAATAACGTATAAACGTGACATAATAACGTATAAATGTGACATTTTAGATTAAATAAATGTAATCTTTTTTTTTACAACAACAAACCCTCAAATTTCCTGAGAAAATAAGTTTACACATTAGTAAATATAGCATTTTATAGACATTTACCTTTGACACGTTTTGATAGTTTGTATACTTTGTTATAACTGAGTCGTATGAACACCAGAAACATGTCATCCTGTCACTGTGTGTGTGTGTGTGTGTGTGTGTGTGTGTGTGTGTGTGTGTGTGCGTGTGAGTGTCCTGGCTGCGCCTCAGTGATGGGAACACGTTCGCTCGTGTGTTCACAGTAATATGAATCGTCCTTTTAAAACAGATATGGTTACATATTAGTTTTGAAAGGTACAGTAACTGCCTGAGCGTTAATCCGCCCTGCAACACTGGGCCTCTTTGTTCCCGCGGCCCGGGTTAATAACTGGCCTCCTGATCCTCATCTCTGACTGCAAGAACTTTTCTTTTTCCTCTTCATCTTCCTCCTCCTCCTCCTCCTCCTCCTCTGTTTTCTGAATGTATCTTTGATTACAGCGTTACATGAGCTCTTTTTTTGTGTCATTTCTGTTTCACTCAACATTTTAACGCTGAGAGATTTGTATTCAGGATTTGGGCAATTATGATTTGAACGCCACAAAGTCTAAACCGCGCAGTGACAAGTGAATAAAAGAAGAAAGGGAGAAAAAGAGAGCGAGAGAGAGAGAAATTATCTCTTCTTTCTCTCCCAAACACACACACACACACACACACAAACACACACTCACAGGAAATAGGAATCAAATATTCATGAAGTGGGCTGAGGTTCTCGTCCTCGTCCATATGCTTCCTCCTCGCAGCAGCTTGCAGTGGACGTCGGCGTCGGCCCGAGCTCGTGTGACACAGTCAGAGCCGGCGATCTCCGCCGCCACCTCTGCCATCGCGATAACCATCAGACAGGTCACGTCCAACATGCACCGCTCACACCCCCCGTGCACCACCCCTCCTTTGTCCTCGCTGCCCTCCGCTCAAACCCCGTGACTTCCTCTATCCTTTAATAATCTGCTGGGAGAGAGAGACAGAGAGGGAGACAGAGAGAGAGAGTGAGACAGAGAGAGAGACAGAGAGAGAGACAGAGAGAGAGAGTGAGACAGAGAGAGAGACAGAGAGAGAGAGAGTGTGATTCACTGGACAGGAATCCTTGTAAAAAAAATCAGGACGCCTGCATTTGCCAGTTTCCAGAAATTGTAGGAACTTTATGGTTTATAGTTTTTCTTTTATTGTGTCTGTGTGTGTGTCTCTGTGTGTGTGTGTGTGTGTGTGTGTGTGTGTCTCTGTGTGTGTGTGTGTGTGTGTGTGTGTGTGTGTGTGTGTGTGTGTGTGCTTGAACATACAGCTCTGTGAGGACCCCAAAAATACTCACTCTTCCTCATACAAACCACAGGAAGTGAGGACATTTGTGAGTGACAGTTCTTTTTTTTAGTCAAATAAATACACATTTTGATCATATACTTTGTTTTAGATGTTATTCTTATCAGATAAATACATCTTTTTTATGTGAACCTTGATTTTAGTCGTTATTCTTGTTCACGTTCTCTTTGGTTTCCTTAGTGTAAGCGAGTGTGTTTATGTTCACTTAGACTTTTGTCATCTAACAGCTAACAGTCGTTCCACAACAGGAAGTGGTCACACTTCACTGTAAAGTTTTAAATGTGCCATATACATGAAGGTGACCTTTGACCTTCACAGATGCACGGTACAAACCAGGTCATGACACGTGGTCGTGACAATCTATCAGACCTTAAAAATGGCTGTTTATGTTTATTAAGGACTTTTAGAGGGTTAGGGTTAGTTTTAAGAGTAAGGGATTTAGTCTTGATAGTTAAGATTAAGGTAAGGGTCTATGAGGACAGAAAAACTTAAAAACCACAGGAGGTGAGAGTGAGAGGTGACAGTTCCTCACATTCTTCCTTACCTTAAAAATTATAGTTTAAGATAAGATTTTAATTAAAAATGACTCAACACTAAGATCAGGACTTTTAACCTAAAACCTTTTTAACTAAATATACATATATATATATACATATATATATATATATATATATGTATATATGTATATATATGTTTAGTGGAGATAATTCCTTTGAAATTAAGGAATTAAACAAAAAAGTAGATATAGGGCTTTTCTGGGTTTAAGATTAAGGGTTAGTTTGAGGCATTTAGTTGTGATGGTTAAGGTTAAGATAAGGGCTTAGTTGTTGCTTAGTGAGTGTGTTCACTGTACAGTAATATGTGTGTGAGTGTGTGGGATTAAAAGTGGAGGGGATTAGCAGCGTACTTTAAGATAAATCTTTTTTAAGTGAAACCTCATCCTCCTCTCATTCTGGGCACAAACCGCTCTTATTAACCGCTTTTCTTTCTCGTCCTCTTTCACGCCGCACGACAACTTTAACTACACATGCGCTGCCAGTTACACACAAACAAACACACACACACACAACCACCGTTTTAAGCTTTTAAACACAGAACAATGGCAGAGCACATTAATGCTTCTGTGTAGGGAGAGGAGGAGGAGAAGAAGAAGAAGAGATAAGCAGAGCTTGGCTGCGCTGCCCCTCCATCCGTCTCTCTCTCACTGTCTCTCTCTCTGTCTCTCTCTGTCTCTCTGTCTCTGTCTGTCTCTCTCTGAGATTCTCTCAGCTCGTCAGATTCCGGGCTGATGTGTTTGCGTCGGCAGTGAAACAGACAAACATCACATTCTCAGTCTCCAGACTCTAATTGACTGAACAAGGATTGGTCACACTTTTAAGAAGCGTCTCGTAATGGATTTCCATGTTTGTGCCTCTTTTAACTGGCAGCGCAAATGGGAGGAATAAATGTTGTCTTTATTAACAAAAACAACTCTCTCTCTCTGTGTGTCACTGTCACGCTCTGTGTCTCTCCATCTCCTCGCTCTAAACGATGATATCAGAGCGACGCTCGGCGTCCACTGCAAGGTCGCCGCCTTCCGACAGATGACAAACGATCTCAAGATGGCCACGTCGTCTGTCCTGTAGCCGCCGGCCGTGAAAAGAGATGCATGTACACATCTGACTCTTCCTCCTTACTCTTCTTCACTTTCTTTCATTTGATTACCGCGTCGCGTGAGGGCAAAAACTGACTCCTGATTATCCTCACCGAGCGCTCGCAGGCCGCAGAGACGAGGTGTGAAGGGAGGAAGATGGTGGGGGGGGGGGCGGGTGGGGATAGTAAAGGAAAGAATGAAAGGCAGGAAAAGTGGGTGTGTATCATGTTTCTGTATCAGGAAACACACTTGGCAAGAGGCTGTGATTCAGTATTATGGACAAGCTGCTCATCAGATGGGAGTTTGGGTTCATTCCTGTGTTGCCCACCACTCCCCTCCTTCCATCCTTCCATCCATCCTTCCATCCATCCATCTCCTCTGCCACCCCTCTTCTCTTGTTTGCCTCCCGTCCAAGACGTGTCTGGTTTGTCCTCGGACTGGACAGCTCCGTCAGAACCGGCCAGAACAACTTGGCGTCTTCGCATGGACAGAACTTTTTGAATCATGTCATTAATTCATCTTCTCCTTCTTCTCCTTCTTCTTCCCTTCATCTTACGTTATTTCCTGGCTCATTATCTGTGCGGGGTGGACACACACACACACACACACACACACACACTGTGACGTCCACTTTTGACAAAACTCTAAGTTCATTTCTTAATTATCTGACTCGTGTCTTACACTGTCTTCGTCTTCTTCTCCTCACTCTCTGATCTTCTTATTATCTTCTCATTTGGATGCAGGCTCTCGGCAGGTAGTCACCCCCCCACCCCCACACACACACACACACACATACACTATTCCTCCTTCTTCTCCTCTTCTTCACCCACACATCCATACATGTCCATGTCCTAATTCTTTTTTCCAGTAATCATTATTTTCATTATCAATGAATCCATCAGTTTGTCTATCGATCAATAAATACAGCAGTGGAACACACACACACACACACACACACACACACACAGTCTGAGAGGAAAAACAAATCTTTTTCAGCAGGCACAACTTCTTCTTCTTCTTGTTTTTCTTCTTTCCTGTTTGTAAAAGAACTCCGTCAGCTCACCTGAAGTTTTAGAGGAAGAACACGTCTCTGACTTTTTTCTCAGGCTGTGAAACAAGAGACAGACATTCTCTCAAGTATGAGAAGTTTGCAAAGGGAAGTGTTCTCTGCTTGTGTCAAACCTCGTCTAGGAGACGGTAGTGAGAGCTGCTATGATGTGCGGCGTAGAGACAGTCACACTGACTAAAAGACAGGGGGCGCTGGAGCTGAAGATACTGAGAGAACAGGATCAGGACAGGATTTTTAGGGGATAAAGAAAGCGAGTGAAGGTTGAGATGTTTTGGTCCCCTGACAAATACTGAGCTGTTCTATATATCCACCATCTGACTGACTGCCAAATAATGAGCTATTCTATACATCCACCATTGGACTGACTGCCAAATAATGAGCTATTCTATACATCCACCATCGGACTGACTGCCAAATAATGAGCTATTCTGTACATCCACCATCGGACTGACTGCCAAATAATGAGCCATTAGTAATGAACTGTTCCGTATGTCCGCCATAAGACTGTCTACAAAATAATGAGCCGTTATCTATTTACATCAACAGACTGACTGCCACTTAACGAGCCATTCTATACGTCCATTAAGAGACTGACTGCCAAATATCGATCTATTATGTACATCCACCAACAGACTGACCGCCAAATAGTGAGCTGCTCCATCCATACTCCCACTGTTCTTTATATCAACCAACAGACTGACTGCCAATTAATGAGCTGTTCTAAACATTCACAAGCAAACTGAGTGCCAAATAGTGAGCTATTCCATACATCCATCAGGAAACCGATTGCTAAATAGTGAACTGAAGAAGAAGAAGAGGTATATGTTGAACCTGAGTGTGGTTCTGTACAGGATTCACTTACACAATAAAGTGAGCCAAACTATTCTATTGGATTTTTTTTTTTTTTTTTGAATGCCGAGGTTGCAGTATTGGATCTTACACCTATTGAAGCTGACGCAGTATAACAAAGCGTGCAGGGGCCAAAAGTAATGATCATATACAAATATCAATATGAGAAAGAATGTGTGCTAAAGAAGACGCATGGCTATTGATGTTTAAATAACTGTAGTGTCAGAGAGATGGAGAGAGAGGGAGGCAAAAATGTGCATCATATTTTCTCGCCGTGTGAAAAAAAAGGGGGGGAAGATGGAAGGGAGGAAAAAAAGAAAAGGAGAAGCACCTAATCGAAGACAACCGGAGAGACACAAACAGTGGAGCCAAGGGCAAAGTCTCTGAACGACAAATACATATATAATCACATCATCTGCCTCTCTCTCTCTCTCTCCGGAAAGAGGGAAAAAAGAAGAAAAGAGCGTTTGACAATGCAAACTTTGACGATAAAAAAAGAGAAGAAGACGAAGAAGTTATATCTTCAACTCTGGTGTGTGTGTCTTTTAATTTCTGCGGGCACACGCCGCTGTATTTGCATTTCAAATACTCGTATTTGAAAAGGGTGGATGAAATGCCAAGACGCAAATTTGATGACAATCACCTCGACTCAGAGGCATCGGGCGGAAACCTTCTCTCTCTCTCTCTGTCTCTGTCTGTCTCTCTCTCTCTCTCTCTGTCTCTCTCTCTCTGTCTCTCTCTCTCTCTCTCTCTCTCTCTGTCTCTCGCCGCTGACATTAAAACTTCACCTGAACACAACACAAATAGGAACTCAGGCAAAGACGAGGAAGCTTTATTTGTTTGGAACACTTTCATACACTGGAGGAGGGAAACTCAATGTGATTTACGTAAAACAAAACAAAAACTGAGACTAAAGTAGAGCATAAAACAAGAACGCGCAGACACAAGTAGATGCACAGTTTGCATGAACATCATTCATATGTTTTAACGTCATTCTCCTAATGATGACGTTCAGCGTCCAGACAGACTCAGACAATTCAGACACGCGCATGTTCACAGGCGTAGCTCTACGACACTTTTAAGTTTTAGCTACAGAAACCGTCTGCATTTACGTAGACATGTTTACGTAGCCACGATTACATAGACACGATTACGTAGACACGTTTACGTAGACACGATTACATAGACACGTTTACGTGGACACGATTACATAGACACGTTTACGTAGACACGTTTACATAGCCACGATTACATAGACACGTTTACGTAGACACGATTACATAGACACGATTACGTAGACACGTTTACGTAGCCACGATTACATAGACACGTTTACGTAGACACGATTACATAGACACGATTACGTAGACACGTTTACGTAGCCACGATTACATAGACACGATTACGTAGACACGTTTACGTAGCCACGATTACATAGACACGATTACGTAGACACGTTTACGTAGCCACGATTACAGACACGTTTACGTAGACACGTTTACATAGCCATGATTACATAGACACGATTATGTAGACTTGTTAACGTAGACATGATTACGTAGACGTCTTTACGTAGACATCATTACGTAGGCATGTTTACGTAGACATGTTTACTTAGCCACGATTCCGTAGACACGATTACGTAGACGTCTTTACGTAGACATCATTACGTAGACATCATTACGTAGGCATGTTTACGTAGCCACGATTACGTAGACACGATTACGTAGTACTCGTATCATTCTTGTTTTTGCATCATTCGCAAAAGGCTGAAAAGTTTCAATGCCACCGGCCAACTTTGCTTCATGAAATTACGCGAGAATCGACGACTGATGTCCGGCAGCGCTGCCGTGCTCTATCACCGATAAGTTTGTAATGTATTCAGGGAGGAAGTCAGTCTATCGTGAACGCAAACAAATATATCACGAAAATGTTTCAACTTTAGCCAAAACGTCGCCTCACGTAACGACACAAACCAAACCAATCACTGTTGAGATTCTACGAAGAACGTCATTTCCGTAACACGGCGTCGCATCCATGTACAGTGGCCAGTCAGACTCAAACTTCATCTCTGTGTGTTCACACCTGGAGCTCTACAACAGTTTGGAAAAAAACGCCCAGGAATGATCTTGTGACGCGTGACCTCAGCGTTAGAGGCCTACGAGTTGTTTTTATTCTCTTTTAATAGTCTTTTATGTTTTCTGGACCAGAACCATTTAGAGATTTGTTTAGTATCACTTTACATTTAAATCTCAGCTCCTATACTCTCAGGACAACAGTGTGTGTGTGTGTGTGTGTGAGTGTGTGTGTGTGTGAGCCGCCGCTAGCAAACTAAAATAAGAGAATAATCAGCAGGGTTCAGAATGAGGAGGAATTGATTCAGCAGCAAACAGTCGGGGTGCACGCTCACACATTTTCACACACAGCTATATGTACAGCCTCCATCACCTCACCCCTCCCTCCCCCCCTCCCTCCCATCGCTGCCTTTTCATCACTTTTCCATATTCATTTCTGTAATTTACGGTAAATCCAATAGCTGTCAGTCACTCACACACACACACAAAAAAACGAGGGGAGGAAGAAAAAAAAATTAAAAAACAGTGCAGATTTACAGCAGTGGGAAACAGCTGCTGCAACATTTACAGCAAAGACCACTCTAAAATATTAAAGATGTGTCATCACCGGCGTTCAGCCTCTGCATCTGTAACCATCTGCTTTCTATTAAAACATTAGAAAAAAAGAAAAGCACACACAGTGCACTCGCTCGCCGCCAACCATGCTATTTTCAGCACTTTTTTCCCCTCTTTTCTCCTCTGGGGCAAAATCTAACACACTTTAGTTTGGGGTAAATAACATAAAACATCATTAGAGCCTCCATTAATCATATTTTATTATTATTTTATATTAACATCACCTTCATCTCTGCGACAGATGGACACTCAGAGGTTCTGAGATCATACGGTTCACACCTGAAAGGTCCAGTGTACTGTTACTGTGAGAAATGAATAATTATGTGTGAATAAGTGAAAAATTGCTTCATAAATGAAAAGACAAGTTAGTTTCTGTAGCCTTATCCACACTGAAACACAACGTGTTTGTTTGTAAACAGTGTTGTAGTACATACGCCAGGCCTGTGTGTGGCGCCAAACCAGAAAGGTCATAAAAACTCTTCCTCCTCTTCCTTCCCCATTGGATTTTTGTGGTTGGACCCGTTTATTCCTCGTTTACGTAGCGAGCTAAAGCCTCAAAAACACACAAAACAACATACTTGTGGAGTTCTGCAGAAAAAGCAGCGTCCATGAAAGAGAGTTTACGTCAAAAGTCTTATTCTGAGGCTTTTAAACGACAACATGTTTATTATAAAGCAACTATACACTAATACAAACACAGTCAATGGATAGTTTATTCAATAAAATCCATTATGTTTCCAGTGATCCTGCGTAGTGCAGCTTTAAAAAACCTTTTTAAATAAAAGTTGTGGCTCCTCTGATAATCTGCTGTGTCAGTAATCTGTAGTGAGTGGAGTTCACAGTCCGTCACCTGTTTGGACCGAGATAAATCTGCGTTTATCAATCGTGTGTCAAAGTGAATATTTTTATCTTAAATGATCTGTTGTTTCTTTACCATCGTGAAGAATAACACACACACTCACACTCACACTCACACACACACACACACTCTCCTTGTGATTTATTTCATTACATTACCGGTTCCCGACCGCTGTGTCCTTGAGCAAGACACCAAACCCTCGAGTTTCCGTGACTAAAGAGCATCAGCTTAATGTCTGAAATGTAAAATTACAGCCCCCCCCCCCCCGTCTCTCTCTCCCTCTCTCCCTCTCCCTCCCTCTCTCCCTCTCTCTCTCCGCTGATGTCCTTGGGTTACTCGGGGTTGCGGAGGCGTTCAATGACTCAGGCTGTTTGGGGCGGCGACATCTGTCCTGTTAGAACAGATAGAGACGCGAGAAAAGTTGAACAGAATAAAGAAGAGGAGGAGGAGGAGGAGGAGAGGAGGAAGAGCAAGTGCTCCTGAAAGCGGCGCCCGCGAAATATTATGTTCCGCGCGAGCGTGAGATATGGGAGGGGAGAGACTTATGGTCCGAGTCAAAGGTAAACAATTACAACATCGTGAGTCACTTATTTTCAGAGCGTGCCTTTACAGGAACATCATCTCTCCCCCGATTTAATAGGTCATTTCCTTTTTGTTCTTGGGAGGATTGTAGCACACGATGATGCCGTGGAGCGGGGTGGTCTGTGCCGAGCAAGAGAACAACCGAGAAAAGAAAAGAAAAGAAAAGAAAAGAAAAGAAAGTGACAGATTGAAAGTTGGCGACAGAGAAACATTCTGTTCAAATTAAAGTCGCTCGTCCTCGCGTTTGTTTTCCTCTCGTTGATTAATAAATATTTTCATTTCTATTATCTTGTCAGAGCAAATCTAGTTGTCCACTAGCTGTCATCTCCTCCTCCTCCTCCTCCTCCTCTTCATCTCTCCATCATGATGTCACTATCTCGGCGTGAATCATTAGGATATCAGTGTTCAGCCAGTGACAGAAAGTGCCTGATTAACAAGCTCTCTTGTTTTTCCCCTCCGCTTCTCCTCTTTATCCTCTTCCCACTTTTTCTCTCTCTCTCTCCTTCCTGAAACGAGGACTCCCGCTGCTTCCTCCTCCTCCTCCTCCTCCTCCCTCCCCCCTCCTTCCCTTCCCCTTCTCTTCTTCCCTGTCGTGGATGGCAGGGAGTCACAGGTGTGTGACAATAATTACACATACACTCAGGGAAAAGAAAAAAAAAAAAAAAAGAGAAAGAAAGGAAAGAAATAATGTGGTTTTCTCCATTTAATAAGTTTGCAGTAAAATAGGCAGCGAGATAGCGAGAGAGCTCCAATCTTATCGGATACCCCAACCCCTAACTTAATCATATGGCTCTTAAGAGCAGCCTGCCACCAGCTGGGGCTCCGTAATATGCATGCAATATGTGTGTAAAACGATACGCTTTAATTTTGAAGCCCACTTTAAGCAGCAACAAAATCTGTTTATATGAGAGACATTTAAAAAGAAGAGAGGGATGGAGCGACGCAGGGAGGGAGGGAGGGAGGGAGGGAGAGCAGGGGATTGGGTTAACTCCTGCTCTCCGGGCCTGACAAAAGCCATCTGTCGGGTGTCAGCTATAGTATCACTGCACGTACTGTAATGTACAGAGAGGAGAACAAATGAGGGGGAAAAGTTTGCTCTAAAAGGGATTGAATACGCGGCTTGTGTTGAGGATGTGAGGGAAAAACTGATTTCAGCCGAATAACAAAACACTCATGGAGTAAAATCTGCATCGGCTTAACTCTGTGTTACCTTATGAGTGTGTTTGCACCTTTATTTTAATGTAAGTCAACCTTTTCCTACTAGAAATGAAGGATGTTGTAAACCGTTCACTCTCCCAAACCAAACCCCATAGAGAAAATCAGCGTTTTTAGCTCACGGGGACACAGGGGCCGCTGGTCCACCGCTGCCTCGTGTGGTCACTCTGTGTCACTGTGGTCAATCTGAATGAAGGATTTCAAACAGAGATGTGACAAATAAAGCATATTTGAAGTTATTGATGGATCAGCAGTGGATGGACGAGCCCTCTGTGCTGCGACGTAAAATCGCCGGTTTTCTCTCTGGGATTTGGTGCAGGAAAACGAGCGCTTTACAAAGTGGAGTTTTAGGTCTTAAAAGATGCAGAAAATGTTGAGAATAAGCGGCGATCATATCCTTAAGATGTCACAGGATTAAAGAAAGCAGATTTGATCAGGTTAATATTTCTTAAATAGCTAATATTTTAATATAATATCTTGTGTTCCTGCTGACAGGAGCCCAAACACGGGGAGGTTAGGAGCCATTATCTTGGTAAACTGATCAACATGCAATTATATCATTAAATAGAATTATAAACTGTAATTGTTTGTCATAATTGAACGGAACTGCACCATTTGGAGGACACAACCATCACTATCTGGCCTTCATATCATGGTTTACTGTTCCAAACCGTACCATGATGACTCTCCTCCTCTCATCCATCACTCGTGCTGTGATTTGTAGGCAGTGACGGGAGTTTTGGGATCTCCAGGTGAAATGAGAGCAGACGAGATGGCAAACATCAACATTTACAGCCATCACTTTAAGGACAAATAACATTTTAAATTGGTAAATGAATCATGAGTTACAAGAAATGTTTGGTTAAAGATTTAAGGCTTTTGGAACCGCTGGTGTATGGAGTGATGACCTGTGGTATCACCAACGAGAAAAGGACAGGGGAATGTCTCTGTGTGTGTGTGTGTGTGTGTGTGTGTGTGTGTGTGTGTGTGTGTGTGAGGCATTCAATCACAAGGGGAGCAAAAGACTTGCAGGAAAGGAGGCAAGGAAGGAAGGAAGGAAATAGTTGAATGGGTGTAAACTTCAAAAAGCTTGTGACGGCTGCCGTCACTGCCGCCGCCAGCTCTGACCCCCGCTCCACTCACTCTCACTTTCTTTTTGCACACCATCCCCTCTGCTCCTCCTCCTCCTCCTCCTCCTCCTCCTCCTCCTCCTCCTCTGGTTTTCGCCTGGTGTCTTTGGTGATGTAGCGCGAGAGGAGCGATGGGTTCTATCAAAGCCGCCACTGTCTGTTCTTCAGACTTCAAACCCGGGGCCCCCGTCCCTTCGGTCCCTTCAGTCCCTCCTGCGTTCCTCGGTTCCCTCGCTGGTCCGTCAGCCCCAATCATCGTATCTGTGCGGCCCTGGCAGTGAAGCCTTGCACACTGGAGGAGAAACATTTGATGTGTCCTCAAATGACGGGAGGAAGTGAGGAGGAGTCAGTTTTTCCTTTATAAACTCCTCCCTTTTGTCTCAAACTTCACTTCCTGCCCAGAGATCAAAATGTTGGAAGTTATTTGACCAAAATAAGCAGCAGGTGTCGAAACTCGATGACGTGAATAAAAAGCATCAACAGCTGTTGATACATGGTGATGTTTTATTGTGATGTCGTGGTTCATTATCATCCTCGATGTCCACGCACTGCTTCTCTCGCCCGCCGCGTTTGCCCGTTAAGCTAGTTTTCCAGCGCGACGACGTCGTGATTTCTAAAATGTCGTGAAACTGAAAATCATTCTTTGAATTCATCCAAAATTCACACACTAAATTTGAATGTTCGAACCTTAAAAACCCGCTTATGTTGAAAATATACAGCCTTAGAGCACACCAGACTGTCTGAAGTCACTCGTGTGTGGTCCAGCAGAGGGCGCTAATTCCACACGGAGGCTAACGTATCTCCAACTCGCGTAGCAACGCGTTCATGGATAAAACTTGAATGATTCTACGTTCACGACTGATTTATTGTGACATAAACAAGACAGAAGAAGAAGAACAGTAGCAACGTAGAAAATCCCGGGTGAAATCGGTAAATTACGACTTCTGACGACAACAGGAACAAACCATTAGATCCGCGTCCTGTTGGACCTCATTGTGAGAGAGATTGTCGTGTCATTAGTTTTGTAATAATTGACCTCACGTCGAGCAGATTCTGATGCCGTCACTGTTTGATTTTCATCGTCTTCAGTGACTTTTTTCTTCCTTCTTCTTCCTCTTGATTCTCTTAATTTCCTTCATTTGTCATCGCGTTTCCTCACTGTCTTTCACGAGTCCTCGCCGCGGTAATAGGAAACAGAATCAGTGATAACAGCAAAATAAATAAATAAATAAATAAATAAAAGGACTAATCTTATTTCAGCCACTTTGTGTTTGTGGGTGTTGAGCTGAGATCGACCGTCGTGTCTCTGCTCAACGTTTCTGTCCCGGGTTGAAATTCACACGATCACAGGAAACAGTGGGAGAGGATTTTTGTTCTTAAATAAAAAACAACAACAACAACAACAACAACAGCAGCAGCAGCAGCAGCAGCAGCAGCATCTGATTTGCTGGAATAAAAATGTAGAAAGTCAGACGCTGTTGTCGTTGTCAGCCGGGATTTGATGTTTTTTGTGTCAAAGTGATTTCTCAGCATTTTAAACGTAATCATTTCTTGTGAATAATGAATCGACAGTTGTTTTGTGCCCAGTTAAAACAGTTTGTTACGCAGCTAAAACATTTACACACATTCAGTTTATTTGTCACTTTTGTGTGATTTGATTGACTGATTATTTTTGTATCATAGAGTTTTTATTGAGCAGTTGATCAAGTTTCTGAGTGTAAACGTGTATAAAATAATCGGCCATTTTTGATGATTTGGTCGACAGATGAGTAAATTTTCACTTTATAAAAACCCTTTGAAATGTTTAACATGTACATTCCTCGTCTCCTATATCACAAAAACACAGTTTTTACACATATACATATTTATATTTCTTTAATTTATGGTCTATTTATTAGGAATTGTCTTCCTTTTTTAATCTTTGTAAACTCTTCTGAGTTGACAAATGCTGCATGTTTAACTCTCTACGTAAACCTTTCTGTTTTCTTCAGTGAGACAGATATCGCGATGTATCTCCGTATGATCGTCTCGCAACTTACCGATTATCGCGGAATCACTGTATCGTGATATTATTGTATCGTAGCGTGATTTACACACACAGACCCATTCAGTGCAAACTTTAAAATAATATATATAGTTTACTAAAAGTATGAAAATTACTCATAAATAGCCCATTGTATAAGTTAATATAAATATATATATATATACCTCTCATATTGCACTGTTAAAATACATATAAACACATATATATATATATATATATATATATATATATATACAGTATCAGTCTATTTAGCCGTGTCTCTGTCACTCTCTCTGTCATATGACGGTTATTTATTGTCGTCAGCAGGAGGCGACTGGTGTAGTTAGCTCTTAAATCCTGTATGTGTGAGATCAGACTCCATAATTACCTCTCACATTAAGTCCTTTATGTCCACCACCAGACCTCTCTCTCTCTCTCTCTCTCTCTCTCTTTCTATCTCTTTTTCTCTCACTGTCATGTCTCTGTCTCTCTCACACACACACACACACACACAGTGAGCAGCAGTGGAGCAGCTGGTAGCATTATTGACACACAGTGTGCCTGGGGGTGGGGGGCGGGCAGAGAGAGAGAGAGAGAGAGAGAGAATCAAATGTGGAGAGGATAAATATGTGATTGGAAGAGGAGTCTAAGTCTGTATAGATCACTACCTTCAAAGCACCTTTCTTTCTTCTTCTGTTTTTTGCCTTTTGATCAATCGAACTCTACACACACACACACTCGCACACACACACACACACACACACGCACTAACACAGCCTGGTTGGCGTGAATCAGTAGAGACAGACTGCGATCAGAGATGCAGGCATGTCACTCATCACCCCATCACATCCAACAGAAGAATCAGCAGGACGTCGTGTCAGGAACACACACACACACACACACACACAGACAGACTTCAGAGGACATCACATTGACTTACACTCATATCCTGGACACTTACTCTGACCCTAACCCTTACATTTAGTCATTTACTTTGTGGGGACTTGATTTGTGTGAGTGTGTGAGCAGATTTAGGTCCCCACAACATAAGGAATACCAGGGACAGACACACACACACACACACACACACACACACACACACACACACTGAACATGAACATGCCAGGCTGAAATCCAAAGGTCATGAGGTCAAATGTTTCCACAGTGTGTGTGTTATGTCTTAGTGACGACGTGAGCGTGAGGACACTGTATGTGTGTGTGTGTGTTCTTGTATCATAACCAGCAGTCCGCATGGAGACCAAGACCTGGTCCTCATGAGGCAGAACCTTATAATTTGAGAATCTGGTTAAAGTTTAGGACTGAGATTTGCATTGTAGGTTAAAGGTTAAGGTTTTTATTGAGTCTGTTTAAATGAATGGAAAGTCAATGCAGAGTCCTGAGAGGAATAGCTGCACAAACCTGTGTGTGTGTGTGTGTGTGTTTGTGTGTGTGTGTGGGCTGTGAGGACACACAACCCTGTCTTTGTCCTCAGAACTTTAAAGGGCCTTTTGACAGTTTAGGCTTGAGTTAAGTTAAGTTAAGGGTCTGAGTATATTATGTCCTCACTAAGAACGCTGTACAAGAACGTGTGTGTGTGTGTTCTTGTATTTGTTGCCTCCTTAGTACCTTTCTTCCTGTAGTCCTCATCGAGAACAAAACCTGGTCCTGGTTATGTTTAAGACTAAGATTTTGAATTGTGGTTAGAGTAGGTTAAGGTTAGTATTAGTCATTAACTAGTTGTGGTTAAGGTTAGTGATAATAACACACACACACACGTGAATTGAAATAGAAAACAGCTGAGACAACCAAACCGGTGTTATTTGTGTCGTATTATGTTATTTATGAACGTTTCTTGTTTAAATGGGCCAAATTATTTATGGTATTTATTATTCATGTATGTGTAGCCCATATGCAAACGTAGTGTTGAATTACCATTCATGAAATATGTGGTTAAAAACAACATATATGTATATAAATGAATGAACATGTAGTATTTAGGGACCTTAGCACACTGGGTCTCATAGTTTTTGTTTTGTTTTATTATTTTTTTAACAGTTTTGCACAAAAACTCAGTGAAACGCAGTTAAACTGAGGTTTTTCTGCTATTTTTGATCCTTATATATAGTAAATATTGACCTGAACAGGTATTTCTAATGTATATGGTGACATATATCTATGTACATTTCATAATACATTTCATTTGGGGGCTAATTGCCCACAAGATGAAGGGGACGCGCATGTGTGACGTTTTAAAATAAGAAAAGTTTCTAAAAGAACAAGCGTTTGTTTGTGTTTTTCTGGATTCGTTCACCACGAGCTCCACTTTCAAAGTGTATGAATTTATCATGTTTTACTAGGAGCAGAATTTGGCATGGGATTCCCCTCCTCTCCTTATGTTCAGCATGAAAAATGCATGCGCTCTCCATACTGTGAAAATATCATCACAATTCACAGTTATGCTTTTTTATTGTGAAACGTGCAGCGTTTAATTATGGATCCGAAAAAATTAAAGAATCCACAGCACGGCGATTGATAAATCCAGGGGTGTGTGTGTGTGTGTGTGTGTGTGTGTGTGTGTGCGTGCGTGTGTGTTGTCATCTCGACGTCTGTGATCAGCTGCAGCAGCGACGATGTGAGGTTTGAGGTGAAGTGAAAGAGGACGCGAGGAAGCAGGAGTTTGACTGTGACCTCACTCTCACACACACACACACACACACACACACACGTTTTCATTTTTGACAAGTGGAGACAAGTCCAACTCTGAGTGTTAACGTCTCAAGGGAATCGGGTAAAAGACGGCAGGTGATCTGCGCTGTGTGTGTGTGTGTGTGCGTGTGTGTGTGTCTTTGTCAAACGCTTTCAGCAACAACAAAAACAAATTAATTCTTTTCTTCTTTCAACGTAGAAATTTTGGGGTTGTCACTCTGAGTATGTGTGTGTGTGTGTGTGTGTGTGTGTGTGTGTGTGTGTGTGTGTGTGATAACAGATGTCCACCCAGTGGCTGCTGGGAAGGCACTTTACATTCTACATGTGTTAAGTGACAGTGATGGACAGCAGGTAGCCACCTTTTAATAATTCAATATATTTTAATCTTCTCTCCATCGCTCTTTCTCTCTCTCTCTGTCTCTCTCTCTGTCTGTCTCTCTCTCTCTGTCTCTCTCTGTCTCTCTGTCTGTCTCTCTCTCTCTGTCTCTCTCTGTCTCTCTCCCTGTCTCTCTCTCTCTCTCTGTCAGCAGCCAAAATAAAAGTGTTGACAAGCACGTGATGACACAAACAGATATGAAAGAATAAGCAGTGAATGTGGGGCGACATGTGAACGCGTCCATGTCTCCGACACACGATAGTGTTCCTGTTAAAGGGATAGTGTGTAAACTATGGAGAACGAGCTTCAGCAGAGTCTCAGCAGCTGTCTGGATTGATTCCCTGAGCGGATTTTAAAGTTATTCACTGGAGTCACTGGAGAGGGCATCTTTGGGAACTTGCCCCCGCTCCTCCTCCTTTTTTAATCTGCACATTTCATTTATTGTTGTGCTGTCTGTCTGTCTGTCTGTCTGTCTGTGTGTCTGTAACTGTGTGTGTGGACTGCTGTGACTGTCCCTGTCAGGTCTCTGTTGAAAATTAGGCTAATTTCCTACCTACCTACCTACCTCATGTCCTTCCTTCCTACCTACCTACCTACCTACCTCATGTCCTTCCTTCCTTCTTACCTACCCACCCCCCCAGTTTACCAGGTTCATTGAATGCATCTCGTTAGCTCCACTGATATCAAACTAGTCTGTGATTACGATACAAAACTGATGAGCTCAGTGATGCTGCGTACATCCCATAAACACACACACACACACACACGCACACACACACACAGCACAGTTAATAATGAAATAAAACAGAAAAGTATTTTAATAAGGAAAAACATGAATAAAAACATCATACTTGTATTTTACCCTGGGTGGTTTTTACACACACACACACACACACACACGTCTTTAATATGCTCATGAATAAAGGCACACACGAGATTTATTAAATGAAACCCAATAAACAAAACACACACTTTGATTAATTTAAATGTTTGATTTTGTGATTATCGCTTGAGTTTGTAATTAAAAAAATAAAACACATAAAAGCAGGGAGTTAAAAATGATAAATAAATGTAGTCAGAGAGACAGAGAGACAGACACAGAGAGACAGAGAGACAGACACACTTCCCCAACATCAGGACGCGGGTAACTGAGCCTCAACTGACCAGAAAAAATGTGCCTCTGTCTGTTAGACACGTAATGGAGTCATTTAACTAGTCAAATTAGGAGCCGGCGAGATGCCGCATGCTTCATTACTGGGTTCCAACGGGCGCCGCTCGACGTCTACGTCACAAACGATTTCAGGGCAAATTAATGTTTTTATTGTCCTGCGTGTGGAGGAAGGAAAAAGAGAGAGAAAATAATAACAATAATAATAATAACAATAACAGTAACAACACTTAACACCCACATACACAACAACACACACACGGCGGTGACTCCACACACACACACACACACACACACTTATAACAGGTTGTTCAGCACACACACACACACACACACACACACACACACACACACACACACTGGTGCTGTGACTGCAGGCACACGTGTGACCGATCAGCACCATCTAGAGGCCAAAGGCAGGAACTGCCACTGCCTCGTCACTGATGTGTTGTTTCCTGCAGCAAAATCAATAACACAAACCACTCACTTCTCTGTTTTCAAATGTTTTTATTCAGAAAAAGCTTAAACTTAAAGGTCGAGTGTGTAAAAAATGTAGATTGTTAAAGTTTAAGATAATTAGACTTCATTTTTTCCGTATAAAATGACGTGATTGTGTGATTTCCGTGCTCCAGAATGAGCTTTTTTTGTAATAAATATATACAGTGAAGTGTTTTTCACACAATACACAAGAGACAAATGAAAGATATTCTGAGTTTTGATGCTTCATCATTTCAACGGTCTCTCTTTTTCCTTTAGGGGAAACTGAAAGATGCTTTTTTTCATGAATAAACCTATTATTTCACAATATTTATAATATCACTGTTATTATTGAGCGTTTGTCTGTTTGTTTGTGAGCACAATAAAAAAAAAGTAATGGACTGATTAGGATTAAATTTCCCGTGGATTAATTTTTATGGCCTAAAGTAAGAAACACTGAGATTTTAATTCAGATACAGACGTGGATTTGTTTTGTTTTGTGTTGTTTTTTTAACCCTAACATTCTGTTCATATTTCATGCCTTCGCAGATGAAAAAATGATGAATAATCCTGAAAATAATCAGTTTTTTAGCTTTAACGCGACTCATTTTTGGAGAAAAACATGTATTTTAACACAACGTGACGCTCTCTTTTACCTTTTTACACACGTTTGTATATTTTATTCTAATATTCCATCACTTATTATGATATTTTTCACCTTCTTTTCTCTAATATTTGTCCATATTTTATATTCTAACACGTGCACTTCCATCGTTTCATACACAGATGATGATTTTCATGAATCTGTGTTTCCTCGGTTCTCTGAGTGTAAATGAAGGTGCAGAAGAAAAGAGAGGAAGGAGAAAAAAGACTTGTTAGCTCTGCTGATGATGTGAGAGACAGCTTTTTGGCCCCGGCTTGATCCAGAACTCCCCCCCCCCCCCCCCACATACACACACACACCGCCCCCCCGACCTCTAAATCAGAACCAGGTGACGACGGAAAAAGGAAATAGAATATATCCACTGGGGCGAGATCAAAGGCAGCGCGTGTGTGTGTGTGTGTGTGTGTGTGTGTGTGTGTGTGTGTGTGTGTTTGTGTGTGTGTGTGTGTGTGTTGGTGACGACGTACAGAACCCTGATAGATTCCAAACTTCAGCACAGATATTTCATATATTTTAAAGTCCTGGTGTCGTCGCATTCGTCCAAACACTGAAGTCAAACCCGCCGACGATGCGATGCGAGTCGAGCTGGAACTGGAACAAACGTCTGTCGTCGCTGCGTCACGTTTGTTTAGGTTTCAGTGCAGATGTGAAGGGAAGGTTTTCCTTTAATGTCGATCACGACCAGGCACGGACTTCACTGCAGCTCCTACAGAGGGGGCGCTGTAGAGCACCTTCTCCACCTGAAATCACACACTTTTACTTGTTACAGCTTCTTAAATGTGAGTTTTTGCTGTTTTCATTGTTACATTTCAGTCATTTCCGTCGCCTGTTAAACACAGATGACAAAGTTTCTGTCTCCAAATAACTTCCAACCTTTTATTTAAGATTTATTGAAGAACAAGTGCAAGTTTGTCTCCCTTCATAAAGCGCTCACTCTCCCCTAACATCACAGCACACAGTTGATCCACTTCTTATCTTTGTGACTTTGGTGTTTGAACTGTGTTGCTCGGAGACACTTCAGTGACACACAGTGACCACACGAGGCAGCAGCAGCCTGCCCACAGCTCCTGTGTCCTTGGGAGGTTTGGTGTGTGAGAGTGAGCGCTTTACTAACTTTAGTTTCCTGTTGGAAAAAATCGATTTCTTTTTTTGAGACTTTGTTAAGTGGCTAAAAGCAGTTTATCAGTTAGGACGAGGCTCGAGGCGTCTGTACCTCACACAACAAACGCACAACAAACACACAACAAACGCACAACAATCAAATAAGACGGGAGTTCACTCGCCGCTCTTTCCCCGGCGTCAGGTCTTCAGGTTTCGTCTTCACGTTATCAGAGATTACAGCGGCATTGTTTGAAGTTGACTGACAGCGAGTGATATTTATGCTCACACACATCTGTGTGTGTGTGTGTGTGTGTGTGTGTGAGAATTCCTTTGTTTACACACACACACACACACACACTCGTCAGTTGCTGTTGTTCTTGACATTCTGTCGATATCATTGTGTCCAAAAGCTCCGTGTCTTTGATGCGGCTCTCGACTGACCGCTCACACACACACTCTGTCTTCCTCTGTCCCTTTGTTCATCATCGTCCACTTTGAGTCTCCGTCTGTCTGTGTGTGTGTGTGTGTGTGTGTGATAAGCGTGGACACTCGTCGAGGGCAGAGGAGTGAGGAGCGGAGGAAACATGAAAAGATAAAGTGCTTAGAGCAGATTTGATCAGGGCTTCGTCGTGAGCGATATATGATTTATAAGATTTATATCTCCACTCAAAACATCCTCCTACCTCAGCGACCTACCGCGCTCTATATGTCAAAGTGACAGTGATCACATGTTATTCCTCGTGGAACATGTATATGTGGA
The DNA here is from genome assembly GCF_958295425.1 of Solea solea. Taxonomy (NCBI): domain Eukaryota; kingdom Metazoa; phylum Chordata; class Actinopteri; order Pleuronectiformes; family Soleidae; genus Solea; species Solea solea. Next base: position 31,018,882 of record NC_081138.1, read on the forward strand.
GATTAACTTACTCTAAACTAACCTGTGTTTCATCATTTTAACACTTTTTAACACTTTTTTGAATAAACTTGCTGCCATAAAACAACATTCATTAAAACATAATTCAGCTTTTTCATAATAAAATTTCTTATTAAATGAGAAACCTTGCTAATAAATACCATTTATTTACATATTTTATATAAAAACATGCAAATGTGCAAATGAACATGAAAGTGTCCATTGTTATTAAATATGAAACCAAAATTGTGCAAAAGTCACTGATAACAAAGTGTAACAGTGGTTACAATATGATTTTATGATCATTGGAAGTCATGTATTTAACTCAAATCGTGTCTATTCACACACTGAAATAAACATAGTAAAACAGAGTATATCTGTCATATCTGTGTGTGCTGACAATATACTGTATGTATATATACAGTATATAGATAATAAAAGGAAATAAATATGTAATAAATAACAAATGAAAATAACAAAGTAGATCGATAAATGAGCAGATAAACCAGTATTCATTTATAAAAAAGTAATTCAAACATGTTTGTGCTGAAAAACCCAGTAAAGAGCTTATTTAATGGATATAAAATATACAATATCTTAAAAAAAGAAGTTATTAATCCTAATTTGACTGTGTTCTGGTTAAATTAGGGTTAAAAAAATATATTTTCTGGATTAACTGAGATATAAAATGTCAGAAAATGTTGATTTTGTTTGTCAAACTCTATAAATGATGTCGTTCTCAAATGTCTCGCATGTTTTTCTCCACAAACCAGAAAATATTCACATTAAGAAGCTGAACAATCACAGAAAGGTGGTTTTAATTATTGAAATAAACACTGAAACGATGATAATGATAGTTATCGATTCTAATACGTTTCATAAACGTTTGACTTTATTTTTCCATCCAGCGTGGAGTTGATTGCTGGTGATTTTTCACGGATAACAGAAACAAAACGTCCGTTTACGTCGCGCTCGCTCGTGAACGATAGAGCGCGGAATCGTCTGAAGTCTGCGCACACACGGCATGTTTGAAAGCAGAGACGTATGGATTGATTTCTTCATCCATCTTTTTTTGGTGAAGCAGACTCCAGCACTGCTCCTCCTCCTCCTCCTCCTCCTCCTCCTCCTTCTTCTCTCTATCGAACAAACACAGGCATTTATAGACACAGGCCTTGATGCTGTGATATTGTTTTTGACTCTCTGTGTTATGTATTGATCAGTGACGACTCGTCTGTTTATCTGAGTAGACAGTAGATGAACACACACACACACACACACACACACACACACATGGCCTTTCGTGTGGACAGTGAGAGCAGAACACGATGTGCAGATGAATATTATTCCAAGTGTCCGGTGCTGTTAAATGTGTCCAAAACCCAAATTGTGCAAAAGTCCCATTATATCAACATTTTAATTCATGTATTAGCCTTTAATGCTGTTTATTCACACACAGAGAAGGAAACATGGAAAAAATAAACATAATAAAACAGAGTATATTGTAAATGTAAGGAATATCTGTGTGCACTGACTTTGATGTTGTTTATATAGGAGATGATGCGTCATATGCAGTACGCCCTCAAAACACGGCGACGTTCAAATACACAAAAATGTATATAAATAAATAAAAGTACACAAAAAAGGGCACAAACTGAAGGAGTTCTGCACAGAAAAAACAAAATCTTTATCGTAATTCTCTAATATTTCTACAAATCATCCTTAAATAAACCCTGAAGATGAGAAAACAATCATTTTTTATGACGCATGTTGTGCTGTTGCGTTATGTATTGATCAGTGATCAGTTTATCTGCAGTAGACAGTAGATAAACACACACACACACACATGGCCTTTCAGTATGGACAGGATGTCACTGTTGCACTGTGTGTGTGTGTGTGTGTGTGTGTGTGTGTGACGCCCGATTCCTGATTCCTTGTCGTCTTATTATTTCTCGTCCAGTCGACACAAAAGCGGCCGTCGTGTTGTCGTTGTTGTGCGTCGCTGAATTACTCAGGCAAAGACTCCATCGCTAATTATAGCTTTCCACATGAGCGCCGACACGCACACACACACACGCACACACACACACGCACACAGCCGTGTGCGTGTGTGTTAACTTCTGTTATCAGATACACACATACACACACTTATTACTTTGTTATCTCACTCTTTTATTTAGTTTATATCGTGTAAACTGGACATTTTCGCTCAGTGGTCACTTTATTAGGTACACAAGCAGCAGCTGCTGCTGCTGCTGCTGCTGCTGCTGCTTGTGCTGCTGCTGCTTGTGCTGCTGCTGCTTCTGCTGCTGCTGCTGCTGCTGCTGCTGGTGCTGCTGCTGCTGCTGCTGCTGCGTCCGCTGCGTCCGTGTTTCACAGTCACAAATGTTGTTTTTCTCATGTTTATTGTCGTTCTGCAGCCATAAAAGAATATCCCATACTCGTCGACCTCTGGTTGTAAACGAGTGCTTATTAAATCTACATTCTCCTCTGACCTCTGACCTCTGGCATCAATAAGGTTATTTCCCTCCCAGAGACCTGCAGCTTTAGTTCTTTTTTCACTCTGATTCTCAGTTTGAACTCCAGTCGTCGTCGTCGTGTGATTGGCTGATGAGATAACAGGTGTACCTAATAAAGTGGCAGTCCGTTTTTTTTCTCTCCTCCTCGTCCTCCTCCTCCCGTCTTTGTCATATTTTTATACATTTTATTTTTATTATCTCTCTTCTCACTTCTTCTCTGCCTGCCAGCATCTCTGAAAGCTCTGCTTGTCTTTGCACTGTATTTTTATTTTCTAGCTTATTATTATTTTGTTGTCTTTTAAAGAAACAAACCTCTTCTTGTGCTGACAACAGTCTGCTCCGTCGTTGTAAATACATGAGCGTGGAGATCGTGTGTCGATGTCCGTGATGCTGTTGTATATATACGTAGATTTATCCGCTAGATTCACCACGTAGACGCGCTGGAGCCCCCGGGGCAGCGACGGAGTCCTGGCTCCGTTGTCCACTCCGTCCAGAAGGCGGCTCCTCAGGATGTTAGCCGTCTCGGCATTCTGGGATATCTGCCCGGGGTCCCAGATGACCTCGAGAGTTAAAAGCAAACAGCGGGAGAGATAGACGGAGACAAGGGGAACGGACGCAGGGACAGAGAGGGGAAGGATGGATGGATGGATGGATGGATGATGGATGGATGGATGTGGAGGAAGGTGGACATCAGGACATTTAGCCTCTTAACAAAAGGGCTCACCTAATAAAAGCAATTTTCACTTTATCTCAACATTAGACCGACTTTTCCAGCAGGAAACTGAAGTTTTCTGAACGTCCGCTGACACACACCAAAGCCCATAGAGAAAATCAGTGATTTAACGTCACAGCACACAGGAGCTGTTGATCCACTGCTGCTTCCATTGTTAAGTTTAATCGTGATATTTTATGACTTCTGTGTTGAACGTCCTTTGTTTGGATTTACCTGAGTCACACAAACTCTTCAAACAGGCAGCGGTGAACCAGCGACTCCTGTTTCGCCCCCGAGCTAAAATCGCTGGTTTTCTCTATGGGGTTTGGTGTTTGGTGTGGGACAGCGAGGCGATTTAAAGCCTTCAGTTTCTGTTGGATTACGCTGTCAAACAGTGAAGACATCCACTCTGATGTGATATCTGAAGAACATGTTCACATCTTTTTGTTAACTGTTGGGTTTGGGTCCCTTTAATAAGCCGCTCGCTCTCCTCTGCACCAAACCCCATAGAGAACATCAGCGATTTAACGTCACTGATCCACCGCTGCCTCCTTCAGTTAATTCCACTGCGTTATTTTGTGACTTTAGTGTTTGAAATGTGTCACTCGGATAAACTTTAGTGACACAAACTGACCACACGAGGCAGCGCTAGACCAGCGACTCCTGTTTCACCCCAAGCTAAAATCACTGATTTTCTCTATGGGGTTTGGTTTAGGAGGAGAGTGACGCAGTTCACGAGGTTCAGAGTGAAATCAAACAGTGACATTAAGCCGTCATAGACTTTAAAAAAAGCATTTGTTTTTATTATACAAGCCTTTTGTTTAATGGCTAAAATCAGATTTTCCGCCGTGTCCATATTCTGGTTTACAGTGTCAGTGTCTCAGGCTGGATTAACCAGGTTTACGTTTGTGTGTGTGTGTGTTTGTGTGTGTGTGTGTGTGTGTGTGTGTGTATGTGTGTGTGTGTTTGTGTGTGTGTGAGAGGAGAATTGAGAGTGTGATGCCTCAGATGGACCTGGCAAACATGTCATATCTGTCATTTCCCCTCATCCACCCGCTTTTCCCACAGTCCTCTCCTCTCCTTGGCCCTGATAATGATGCTTAAGAAGGTAATGGTGTAAATGAAAGCATGTCTCTCTCCCTCTCTCTCCCTCTCTCCCTCTCTCCCTCTCTCCCTCTCTCCCTCTCTCCCTCTCTCTCCCTCCCTCCCTCCCTCTCCCTCTCTCTCTCCCTCTCTCTCTGGGGAACAAAGAGGCTCTATTATACCTCCTCCCTGTCAGTGTCACTCTGTGTCTCACCACTGTACAATCACTGTTTTCAGCCGCGGAACCAGCAGGGGGTGAATGGAGAGAGTGAGAGTGAGATAGAGAGAGGGCAAGACAGGTGCAGAGAGAATGGGAATGTCCCTCTCTCCCTCCCTCTTTCTCTCTCCCTCTCTCTCTCTCTCTTCAGCCACAGTATTCAACCCTAGTTATCTACAAGTGCTCTTTTTGCTCTGAAGCGCACTCTCCCTTTGTTGAAAACGTCTTTGTGTGGAGCCGTGGGTTTTTTTTCCTCGTGTAGCTTGAACAGGCAGAGTAATTTATTAGAAGCACTTATTCACACGACACATAAGAACACACACACACACACACACACACACACACACACGTACACACACTCCTTAAGTCGAGCGATATCTTCTTATTGGGGAATCTTTCAATAAATCAATGTGACTTTAAACACATTTCCCCGGCGACGCGGCCGACCTGATAAGAAGTGAACTAATCTCTTTTGAGGCTGCCGGGCGAGAGCTTTGAACCAAATCTACTGTGCATCTATCACCAAGGTTATTTGTCAATGGCTGCTAATCCCAGGTAAATTTCCCTGGTTTTATATCAGGGGTTCTCATGTCTGAAGTTTCTTGGCCTTGGGAAAAAAAAGGGAAAAAAAAGGAAAAAAGCTTTGAGCTTATGTGGAAAAGCAGGAGGAACAAAAGGAAATATTATGGATTTTTTTAAACAGCAAAACAAAAGGCGGGCGCAGAGAGAGTGTTTCCTCTTAATTATTCCTCACACGTGGAAATCAGACGAGGATCGCGTTGCATCTATCTCCATGAAACGCTTTGTAATTGCGATGCTGAGACGAGATTAAGTGCCGTATTTTTACACTTTTCCACTCACTCACTGTGTGTTTTATAGTTTGTGTCTCAGGTGAATATCTGTGAGGTCCATTTACTGTAAAAGTACACTTTAAACAATTGCCATTGATTCACATGAAATCAAATCCATTTCCTGGTTAAAGGTAAAGTAGGGGGAAGTTTTATTTTCGGGCGCGTTATTGATCGCTAATCCCATTATAACGTTTCAGGACAGATTGTAGCCACTTAACAAAAGGTTCACCTGATCCAATCTACACCTGAGATATCTGAGGACCTCACTGTTACAGCAGAAAACTGCTCTTTATTCTGCACCAAAGGGATTTTCACAGGAGTCGTCCATGCACCGCTGCCTCCATCACTGAGTTTCAAAGCCATCGTTCAGATTCACCGTAGTGACACAGAGTGACCACACGAGGCAGCAGTAGACCAGCAGCTCCTGTGTCCGTGTGAGCTAAATACGCTCATTTTCTCTATAGAGGAGAGCGAGCACTTATTCCTATTCTTAAGAAATCATAGATTTAAGCAGACATGGATTCTATTACGTGAGTCTTTTGTAAAGTTAAGGTGCACGACATACGACCGCACTTCAAATACTCTTTAAATATCACCTCCAATCCCCAAAATATGACAAATTTATATTCACTTAATATTACGACTTTTTTTCTCCTAATATCACAACTTTATTCTCTGAAACTTACGACTCTATTCTTGTAATATTATGACTTTATTTTTGAATATTACTCAGATTTTTCTCAATTTAATTCCCGGGACATTATGAGAAAAATATTAGATTAGAGATTATATTATTCTCAACTAGTACAACCTTTTTTGTAATATCAGAGAGTTGTCTTTTAACATGAAGGAAGGTTGTGGGTTCAATTCCCTGAAGTTAACCTCACGTGCAGAAACTTTCAAACATAATCTCTGATTTGTTCTTTATTCCATTTACAGTATAATCTCAGTTTGACCTTTGACCTGGAAACAGTTTTTGTGTGTTGCTCGACGTCCTGTAGAAACAAACCTTTCTTTTCATTTCCTTTTTTTCTTTTTCATATTCATCCTGTTATCCCCCCCCCTCTGTCTCTCTCTCTCTCTTTATTTTTTTTCCTTCCCTTCCCTTGAAGTTTACCCCCCCCCCCTCCCTTCCTCCCCCACACCCTCCCCCACCTCCATGTGTGCAGAAATCATGGAAAATCACTTACCGTATCTGTCATCTGTCACGCCGCCTGATGAGGAGTCTTGATCTCGGCGCTCGGCTGTTTACGGCCGTTGTCAAGCGCAGAGAGTCATCGCCGAAAGTGCTTACACCGCCGCGTAAATAGTTTGACGTGTGGCTCCGTAACAAAGTTTGCACGAGTAAATAAGGAACCAAACAACGACAGAGAGCTGCAATTAAGTCGTGCGTCTGCGAAATGTTTTTTTCTTCTTTCTTACACATTTGTGAGCCTTGATATCGACTGTGTGTTATTATTATTTCTTTGTTTTCTGTGGGAGATCAAAGTCTGTGTGTGTGTGTGTGTGTGTGTGTGTGTGTGTGTGTGTCTCTGTGTGTGTGTGTGTGTGCGCACAGTGTGAGATGGCAGTAAAATATGTGATTTTTTTCTTTCTTTTTTTTGCTCATTTCTTCCACTGTGAGGTCACGGTGTTAAAGCGAGAGATGAAGGATTTTCACAGGCTGCGAATGTCAACACTTACGTTTAACATCCGCTTTTATCCTCGTGAAGATTACAACACTTTGAAAACAATCTGTAATTGTGAATTAAACGCACGCACACACACACACGCACACACACACCTCTCCTTTGATCTAAGATGAAGAAGTTTTGTGAGTTTGAACAAACACGTGTTCGTCAAAGTCTGTAAGACAAAAAAAACACTTAACGCTCTGCAAACACAGACAGAAAAACACTTAGAAAGTCACTCAAAAGTAAAAAAAAAAAAAATTCCAGTCACTGGAAAACAATAAGAACAAATTAAAGTGAATGAAATTGTTTGTAGTTGAAAATAATCATAAAAAATATACATTTTAATACAGAAAAAACTGTTTTTCTTGGTTTAAAATCTAATTACCTGCACTGACATTAGATTTTTTACATATATGTTACGTATATGATCATATATTACAATCACATACTGTATATTTATCCTCTGGATTTAGTTTTTCTTTAACTTAAAATACCCGTATAGTGAGGTATTTATATATGTCTGCTGTATATTAGGAATAAATGTACAAATATGTGTATTTATTACTATGTTGTTATGTTATATATATGTTTTATGGAAATTCAATATATGTATGTATATTAATACATAATCTAAAGTTATATTTCCATATTTTTGATTAAATTACATTTATTTATTTATTGTTAAGCAACTTTTCTTTAATAAAAATGTACAATTTATAATAATTACTCTTATTGAAGTTTAAAAAAGACTTTACTTTACTAATCTATTGGGAATTTATTGAACATTACTAACACAGAGTCATTCTACTGTGATATTTGAACTTAAAGTCTGAGGGTCAAAGGTCAAACATGAGCAGCAAGAATTTGACCATACTGTAAGTTTGTGTATTATGGACAGACAGAGAGAGAGAGAGAGAGAGAGAGGGAGGGAGGGGTGTGTGTGTGTGTGTGTGTGTGTGTGTGTGTGTGGGGTGGGGGGGGGGGGTGATCTTGGAAAGGTTTGGTGTATCATAATTATCCCGTTAAGTATCAGCGGAGCTTCATCCTCACGGGAATTCATCTTAAATGGAAGATTTGCAAGAACGGGTCAGAGAGAGAGAGAGAGAGAGAGGGAGAGAGAGAGAGAGAGAGAGAGAGAGAGAGAGAGAGAGAATGAGAGAGATAGATAGAGAGAGAGAGAGCTTCCAGTCTGCAGGAAATCCTGTTTACATTTACATAATCATATCAGCACTCTCTTCTTCTTCTTCTTCTTCTTCTTCTTCTTCTTCTTCTTCTTCTTCTCTGTCTTTTTAAGTGCTGGCTGCCTCGTTTCTTCTTCTTCTTTTCTTTTTTTTGTCGTTTCTTACATGTGAGGAAAAACAAAAGAGTGAGAGCTTCAGGCTGCTGCTGCTTGTCAATGTTTTCTTCAAAGTGCTGCCAGTGTTGGCACGAAAAGCCTCTTATTCTGAAATCTCTTGCCAGCACCTACAACTCTCTCTCCCTCTCCCCCTCTCTCTCTCTCCCCCTCTCCCTCGCTCTCTCCCTCTCTCTCTCTCTCTCTCTCTTGTTCATGGCCGTGCTGAAGAATATGAGAATAAAGTCGTAATTAAATGATTACATTGATAATAATAAGTGGCTGAGCTGTAATATTACAAGTGTATAATATTCTTCTAATATTATCGCTTCATGCTCGTCATATTACGACTTTGTTTCTTGCAACAACACAACTTTTTTCCTCATAATAATTACCAAACTTTATTCTTGTAATATTACGACTTTTTTCATAATAGTACGACCTTATTATTTAAATTTTTTTTTCCTAATATCACAACTTTATTTTACAGCTTTATTCTCGTAATATTACCAAGTTTATTCTCAAAAGCTTAAATATTTTAGTTTTCTTTAATCAAACATGATCCAGTCGTGTTTGAGCAGCATCAGTGTGACCTCTGACCTCTGAGAAACACTTAGAGTAAAGGTAAAGAAACACAAACACTGTCTTCACTGGTGTTGCTCGTGTGAGTCTTAATTGAGATCTCAGAGCAGCAGCAGATGTTTGCAGCAGCAACTGTTGAATCATCAGAGACCGAGCATGAAAAAAAAAGGAAAAGCAAGCGTGTTAAAAACAAAGCAGGTGCTCCACACTGTGTGTGTGTGTGTGTGTGTGTTTCTCCCCTTAACTTCTCACTTTGCCTGCGTTTTATTTCTCGCTCAGACAGTGATGTAAACATGTGGTGATGAGGAGGAGGAGGAGGAGAGAAAAACACAACGCTTTATTATCATTCTTATTATAAACAAACGTCCTCATGACGCTGTCGCACAATAATGAGGGATTCAATTTAATATACTACATGTCAACAACTGGCATTTCACCTCATTTTATTCATTTATTTATTTAAAGCTGATGTAGTATATATATATACATATACACATATATGTATATATATATATATACACTATATATATATATATAGTGTATATACACATATATACATATGTGTATATATGCGTATATATATACATATACACATATATGTATATATATGTATATATATACACATATATGTATATATACAGTATAGATATATATACTGTATATATAGACGATACACTCCTCAGATCCTTGCGAGTAGTTAAACTGCTTTATCAGGTTTCAGTTCCAGTTAAACTCCAGTTAACTGTTAGAGCGACTGAGCTTTAATGCAGAGCCTGAACCTCCGCTGCTCCTCTGAACCCTCTCTTACTTTCACGTCGTATTATTATCTGCTTTCATTTATGTGTCTGTGACACGTGGGGGGGCGGGGGGAGAAGTCTCTCTCTCTCTCTCTCTCTCTCTCTCTCTCTCTCTCTCTCTCTCTCTCTGTCTCTCTCTCTCTCTCTCTCAGGTTTTGTGTGTGTGTGGTTCTAAATGATGATGATGATGATGGCCGCGGCTCGGCTGCCATTACTCTGCTGTCTCAGTGTCTTTTTAACCTCCCCCTGTGGAGACGCCACTTCTTTTCATCTCCTTCTTTAATCTCTCCGGGTTCCTGCTCCCTCGCTCCCTCGCTCCCTCGCTCTCTCTGCGACGCACGTATTTAAAGTCAGAGCGACGACAGATGACGTTGAAGGGCTGATTGTGGAGCTTCAGTGTGATAGTTCGTCGTTGTTTCTCTGAAGTACTGACACAGGAACTAGAAACTGATTTAAGACACTTAACAAAAGACTCAGTGACGAAGTTGTTCGTCTGTGATGTGTTTAGAACATGTTTCCTGCTTTAAGTCACTGTTAAACAGCCTTTTCCCACTTTCACACTCTCCTGCATCAAACTCCATAGAGAGAATGAGTGTTTTTAGCTCACAGGGACACAGGAGCTGCTGGTGTACTGCTGCCATGTGTGGTTCATCTGAACCCAACATTTGAATGAATGAATGAATGAATGAACAGAATGAACATACTATACTAAGTATAAAGTAATTATTGGAGGCAACAGTGGATCAACAGCTCCTTGGATGCGCTGACGTTAAATTGATGATTTTCTCTGTGGGATTTGGTGTGAGTGAGGAAAGTCTTCACAGGGCGACACATACTTTAGTTTCCTGTTAGAAAAGGCTGGACAATTACAAGTGAAAGGGAGGAACATCTTGTCAGGATGTCGTAGACTTAAGTCAGTGCATATTTGACCCGGTTAACCTTTTGTAAGGTGGCTAAAATCTGCACAACCTGTCCCTTTAACAAGGATTCTCCATCACTTGATATCGTGGCTTCATTATGAGGTGGAGTTTGATCACTTTGCTCATATTCCTTACTTTTTCCGACTGTGTCTGTCTTCATGAGTGAGTATATTATCGACTTTAACAGGGCAACACACTTACTCTTGCCCCATATATGCATATTGCCCTATATTACTGTATATTGCCCTATTTGCTGCCGTGTCTCTGGTTCATTTGATCTACATACAGTGTATCCTCCATACTCTGTCATCCCTCTCCTCTTGTGTCTCCTCTTCCTCTCTCCGTCAGATCCATGGATATATTGTGTCGTGTTTGGACGACACGTTTCAAAGGCACGCTCGTTTATTCCACCTTGCCGTCTCCCGCCTGACTCCACGCCACACTGAGTTAGGCAGCAGATGTGTCACCACCTCTGAGCGGCTGCAGATAAACACCGTTCAGAGCGTCGTGGAACGGCCGCAGCTCTCACATTAACACCGGCAATTAAAGCAATTTGACTCGAACGGCGCACGTGACACCAAGGACGTTTGTAAAACGACGTTTAATTCATGTTTGGATTCAAACGTCCAACTTTTAAAGATACACACGTTTAACTCAGGGCTGAATACGTGTCAGGAGGGGGGAAAAAATAAAAGTGTGCTGACTCACGCTTTTATTTTGAAAAACAAGAGAAAAGGGTTAAAAACATACATTTCAGTGCTTATCTTGAACTTATTTGTATTTGACCTTTCTGCTGCTGTGACAAGTGCATTTCCCCAGTGTGCTATCAGTATGTCGCTAATCTAATGTAATCTAGCATGGGAAAAGCCCTCAAAAACGTGATTCTTTTGGAGGAATAATAATAATAATAATAATAATAATAATACTAATATGTGGCAGGCCGCATGAAAGGTCAGAATTTGAACGTTTGAACAGATATTCGTTAGATTTCTGGATGAATATTGACAGCAGAGTGTCGTGTAAATCATCATTTCTGTGATTT